>NW_019213965.1:300101-428274 GCF_002532875.2 Varroa jacobsoni | reverse complement strand
CTGGCTGGAGGCCGCCGAAACTGAACGAGAAGCTTAACAATTTATTTTTGAGGTATTTCCTGAAGCCCGGAACCGGCCTTCAGTAAAAAGTCGACTAGCTCCCTGACAGCTGTGTATGTATCCTATATTACACAGCGAACGTATACGAAAGTCTAAGATTTCCGCAAGTCGCATACAGAATCAGCGACTTTAATCGTTCGTGGGCACTTTGACACAAATCTACCAAGCATCAAAAAAAGGATATTTATTGAAGAAGCAAAATTTGCACCGTTGGGGCGAGGGAACTCGTTGTCGACCATTGTTGTGGTTGTCGGTCGTAGGCCGCTAAGCAAAGGCCATCACTGTATTTTGATTTCTTCGATATCCAACTCAGTGATCTGCGCTTCTGCTAACCTGCATGTGCTATCTAAAGGTACGCTCTCCGACTTCGGCTCATGGGTAGCCAAGAAGATCGGGCAGCAATTTCTATCAGCATTCCCCCCACTCAGCTCTCACCTTTCACCCCCCACTCCCCGACAGGGCGTTGTTCCGTGAAGTCGCCTGACCGAAGGCGGTCCTCATACTCTGCCAGCGGCTAACGGCAGCGTGGGTGGACCTCTGATAGTGGTGGTGCTATCGTAAACTGGTGGATCCAAGCACGGCGCACCGAGTCGCTGAGTGCGTGAACGAATGCGAACTTGAGCGACTAGCCGTCGTTCACCCACTGGCGCAAATGGCCGTGTCGACCGCGTGCGATCTCGTTTTAAGCCGAATCGAAGCAAACAGAAGTTAGTTCCGTATTAGAAGCTATAGCAGAAACTAACCGTGGTTTTAGCCACCGAAGCACTTTATCCAGCAGAACTATTCGCAATAATAGTAGCACCAGCCGAAGTAATGGCTGCGGTCTCACCCGTTTCGCTATTATCTTCTACTTCTGCAGGTACCTGGTGTGCTACCATGGGCACTGTCAGCACGGGGCAGGGGCATGTGCTGCGGCTGCTGTCCACCTCGATACGAAATCCAATGTAGACCAGCAGCGGAGTAGGAGCTTTTCTAGAGGATAGATAGGTGAAAGCTGGAGAACAATATACGGAACAACGACGGGAAGAATACGCGGGGCGCGTGTGTATGCGCGTCTGCCTGGGCGTATGATAAAAGCACCGCAACTTTCGCTTCTCTTACTGATCGACCGCGAGTGGAGTTAGATCGGAGGCTCTCAGGCCGACGATGGAGAGGAAGACGATTCAATCCGTCGCTCGATGGCTTCTTGGATCTATTCACAGAAATACAATGCAATAAAACGCACATGGTACCGCCGCTGCTGCTGCTACGCTGCCTAACGCGGGAGGAATTGTGAGTTGTCGCAGCGTGGCTGCTGTGAATGTGTGACTGAGCGATTTTAGTGAGCGCCCGAGAAGTTTTAAAGTAGCAGTACCATTGGGCAGCGACACGTATCGAGGGGTTCGGTCAACGGCAATACCAGAAGACTGATATTCAATAAAAGTTTGATGTGTTGTGGTTACTAACAGAAATTAGGCTTTTATCGAGGCTGAACTTGAGCTGCAAGCTTCAACTTGGGAACACTCAGTCTCTACTGGGCCCCTTACAGGAGGCATACAATGGGTTACGTTACCGAGTTGCGTGTACGTGACAATGATTCAAGCCCGATAAATTATATTATAGTATTTTTCCTTATCGTTTATCTATACCACTTATTAGGTACATCTAACTATAATCATATGGAATTTTTACAGTCTGAGCCTGTCGTTTCTTCGCTGCATAACGGTACATAAGTTTCTTTTAAATGTCTCGAAAAGTCGTTTGTTATCTCTACTCGGAAAACAGGGATTTCGACTGTTATGTGGTATGACTGAAATAACTAAACTTACACAAGCAACGGTTCACTTTTCCACGAGAACTCTTCCTCTCTCTCTGCGTGGGAATGCCTTTGCAACCGAATACAAAATGGCAAAGATTCATTATTTGCTGCTTCTGAATTCAAGTTGTTCTACGGCCTTGTGTACTTATCGTTGGTGTTGCTGCGGTAGTCGTCCATGATCTTTATATTAGTTGAATTTTTTATTTCGTCCTCTCCTTGTGCTACGCCCAATGCGATCAAATATTTCGTTCAGTGACTCTTTGATTCTCTGAACATTTTACCTTTCTCATTATCTACTTGTGTTCGCCCTGAAGCCTCTCACTTGTCCGGGTAGATACGATCGCGTTTTTCACGAGAGTTAACCAGATTATCCCTACTCAGGGGCGTAAACTCAGCGAAGGCGGTCTAGCCTAACCTATGCAGATGAGTGGAACACACTTCGTTCTGGTCGGCTAGCCCCCATTGAATAGATCACGACAACAGACGGGTGTTGTTACAGCAACGATAACAACGACAAGGACAGGACAGTAGAAAAACGCGCGCGTCCCCAAATTACAAGACGGCATGAGGAGCAGCGGGTCATGCGGCCACGCAGCAATGTGGCCTGTTCCCCTGCGTCCTTCTGTAAACAGGGCCGCACAGTAGTAGCACAGGGGTTTCTCGGCCGTCGAGGTCGGATCACAGGTGTTCAGAAACGGGATCGACTAGCTCGCTCCAGTCCAGCCAAATATACGAATTCATCAACAGCATATGCGAAAAACTCCCAGCGGGGCGTCACACCCACTGTACTTGAGAAATTGCTTCCATACACCGTCGAAGGCAACCCTTCAGTAACCAACGCATCAGTTGCTGTGTAGGAACGATTGCAATGAGCAATAGTGCTCCAACGGAAAGTAACACCTTCATACTCTTCAGGCCCCGTCAGAGCACGTGCGAAACGTACATCATTTCTACTAAACAGACTACCGCTTGTGCTAAAGCGATTTCGGGGCATTTCATAAATTTGTCAAAGCCGTCAGTAGAATCATGGACAGTGCATCCTTTGTTCGGGCCGCTGTACTAGTAGTGATGATCTCTGTGATTACCAATCAACCGGGATAATTGCCACCGGCGGGAATGTTTCAGAAGAATGACCGA
Organism: Varroa jacobsoni; assembly: GCF_002532875.2. NCBI lineage: Eukaryota > Metazoa > Arthropoda > Arachnida > Mesostigmata > Varroidae > Varroa > Varroa jacobsoni. Next base: position 425,279 of record NW_019213965.1, on the reverse strand, counting down.
GGAACAATGGAAATCCCAAATGCAAACTATCTGTGTGTGGTCTAGATATACTAGATTTTCTTGTCTACAAAAATCAGAGAAACGAAAAGCTGTAGGCGAAGAAAGTACTGTCTACAGTAACTGGGCTAAGTTTCTACAGCCTGTCTCAAAACGTAACATTACTACATGTTGTTATCACATTGAACGCTGTAAACACAGCCTTCGTCGAAGAAACGTCTCTATTGTAAATATGATATATACGGGCTGAGATGATGTACGACAGTTTAAACTGTTATACCCTGGTATAGCATGGACACTACCTGGGCAACAATAGGCTTCTTGCCTCTCGCTGAACAGCCGGGGACCGGTCTACTCTAACTAATTTATTTTGCCCACTCTAACCCAGTCAGTCAACTCGCAAAGGGGGCTTTAAGTGAAAATCTATTATTGTTACTAGTATTATGTACCATACGTGTTTGTACATTCGTACGCACGATCCATATATATAGTTAATACGTTTCGTTTCAATGTCACTTCTGGTTGTAAGGCGTTCTTTCTCGCTGCGGGTGGGTGCTAGTTTTGTTTGGCATTGACAGCAACAACGTCGCTGCCTCCGCCGCCATTGCCGTCGCTGGCGACTGCCATCGAGAGAGGCCCTGCGAGTAGGAAAGAAGCTAGATGGATCCGCCATAACTGGCCACTGCTGCTAGTTCTGGCGAATGGCACCGGTGCTTACAGAGAAGCATCAGTTCAGCATATGTGCGCGTCGTCGCAGAAAGAAAAGGTCGCGGGACGCAGCAAAACGTGCGTTGCCGACTGCCTGCCTCCGTGGCTAACTCGAGGCTCGATGTCAATGTCTTCTGGTACTCGGACTGTTAATGGTGGCGACGTTAGCGGCGACTGATCGACTTAGAACAGCCAAAGCAACCTAGCTCAAGGCTGGCCGTCGCGTTCGCGGTCGCCGTCGCCGCTGGCGTTTCTGTTGCCGTCCGCATATCGCTGATCCTAAAGCGTCCAGCAGGGGGCTAGCTAGCTAGCCCGAGCCAACGAGCGAACGTCCATAGTTACTTAGTCAGTTAGCCGTGCTGTTGAATAATGGCTGTTTCTATAACTGTTGCCAGCGTCTGCAGGCACTCCACGCTGAGTTGGAGCCGATTGAGCTGACCGCTTTCTCCGGAGGAAATCGTACGAACGTCACGGACGACTCGGCCAAGTAGCGCTCAGCATTCGCTATTCGTATCGCAAGCATTGGCACATCGACACGCTAAACTAACAGTATTAATAATAAAAATAATAATATGTTATGATCTAACGACGTGGCACAGAATAGCGTAGGCACAAGAAACAGCATCAGAGAGATCGATCCTGAACAGTCCCTCAACAAAGCGTGAACGGCTAAAGGCTCACCGTCTTATATTCATCAATAAAAATATAACTACATTATATATTATTAGAAGATATAGTATACAAATGGGAAGTTTTGGCCAAAAACTAAAAAAACCGAAGCGGAGGGCTCTCGGATCTCTGATAATAAAGCTTCTCTGTGAAAGTTATATTAAAATATACACTACAGTGAACAACGCAGGATTCATCGAAAAAAGAGGACCCAGCTGTTTTCATAGTCATTGCTATAATAACAGCAGTAGCAAAAGGAAAAATAATCATTGTAAATACCTAGTAGAGCCTCCGGTGGGACTCTGAGCCGCTACGCCTAGCTTAAACACAAACGTCCTGCGACGGCGTGCGGGGCAGCGATGTTGTCTCGAAATAATAGGAAAAGCTCAATACGAAGGGCCGAATTCCAAAAAATGAAGGGGAAAGATCTAATCTTTTCATGTACGTCCAATCCACGATATTGCCACAAAAACGGGTCATTTTTGGTGAAGCTCAATAGTCATCTGTCTGCCTACGAAGCTTGGGAACACGCGTAAGGCGTATATTAGATACACAATGCTGTTCATGCTACAGAGCCAGCCTTTTGATGTAATATCGTTAAACTGCAGTTCCGGTATCCACAGAACTTAAAACATTTCCAAGCAGAGAACTTGACGCGATGGTAGGCGAAGGATAAATGACAACTGGATAATACCTCTACACTGTGGGTGCGAGCTAGCAGAATCAATGAACCTTTCTACGGTTCTTTTCATTAGATCTACGTTATCCGACGCCGGCGTCGTTGTTTCTCCGCTAACCTCGACTAGTCGGCAGCGCCGTCGAGCGCTGAACGTTCTGTTGAATGAGTGCCGCCGTCACAGCGATCGTATCGGAGGAAATAAGGCAAATGGACGGATCTATCAACCCAGTAACGCATGTTTTGAACAGAATCTAGCGTTCCGCCGAGCTTCTTCCCGTAGGACAGGTATTCCCTAAGAGTTAACAGCTGGTGCTGCAGCTTAAATACGCGATATGTGGCTGTATACAGCCGAGCTGCCAGTCGGTCAGGAGAAGTAGCTTCAGAGGAAACCTCTACATGTACGATACCTATTCATCGAAGCACGAATCGCTTTAGTAGAAGCGTTAGTAACTACGTCAACAGAGCCAGGCAATGAACTATCTACTATGAGAGGGTCGGACGACAGCAAAAAGAAGCTGATGAAGAAGGATCAACACTCTAGTAAGTACTAGGCAGTAGTTAATGCTAGCTATATGTGTAGATCTACTGCATCAATGCGCTACTACAACTGGACCCTGACATACGGTTGTCGATCTATTCGTCTACGCCCGAATCTAAATACAATAATTATAGACCAGCTAAAGAGGAGCAATTCGATATATTTAGCAGCCTCAACGACCAAAAGAGGACCTAACGATGTCTCAGGCGTCCGAGACAGCCCTTAGATGGGTAGTTGTAGGCATTACGGTCTTAAACGCCATCAGCGTAACCTCGTCGACGTCGTCTCACGGATGCAAAAACACGTTATGAAAAAAAAGACCCGTGGCGGCTGATTGGCCGATGAAGAAGAGTTAGATAGTGAAACGCGGCTCTGCTTATCTAGGTACGTACTAGCGCAGGGTTCATCACTGTATTGCTTAGGGTCATTAGGAAAGCTCACTCGTACATAGTACATGTAAATAAATTTGTTTGGTGAGCTCACTGATATTTGAACATTGTCCATCCTTATGCTTCTGAGTATCATCACCCCATGTACTTGATAAACTATGTAGGTTCATCGTTTGGGGCTTTCTTCGACAATTTGGCTAAACGATTGACGGAACGTGGACATCTAAACGTGAGCGAATGGAGTAATAAATATGTTAGCAATAGCCAATACCATTAGGATTCAACGAATGTTGTAATATAAACTGGTGGGCTGGCCTACTTCAAAAAAAGCATTGTTTTTTACATTTTCAGCCACACGGATCTTTCGGCTGTTACATCAGATTAATGTTTTTTTGTATAACACTGACATATGCTCAAGGAGGTAGTTCGGGTCCACTGTGTCAATCTCTACGGTTAGCGCGTGCCCCGCCACCGCAGAGAAGATGAACGCTCTTTGAAGATCCGTTTATAAAATTATGCCCAAACCTCTCAAAGTTATATTCTACTTGTAGTTGTTTAATTTCATAGACGTCCTATAAAGGACCGTATTTACCAGTTTGAGAGCTCCGACTGTCACCTCACCAAAACACCGTATATGCAGGTTTCATTAATGAATTTGTTTTTATTTAGACGTATAAAATTCAATCATTTGTAGTGAGAGCTAAAAGCGAGGTATTACCATTTACATGAGATATCTGAATGCCCGAAACGGAACATTATCACATCTGTCATAAAGTTATTATGTCAATAATGAACAATGCTACCTGCAATTTTACTCTTCATTATGTAATGATTTAAAATTAAAACGTTTTTTGTTTTTGACGACAGGTGTATTTAACAGTAACTGTCACTATTGTGCAAGGTCGCTACGAGTCAGCTGGCGGCCTCAGTGTTATTAATAATCATCTCATCCTCCCCATATCTCTTTGGCTTTCTTCTTGGTTTTTATCATCTTTGTTGATCTGGTCCTGCCGCTTTTGTTTCTGTAATTGGTTGGTATCAGACGAAGAATATTTTATCGCTTTTGAGCTAACAAACAACTAGCGCGTTACTAAGTTTCGGTGGCTCACTTATCAGCCACGCACTGAATTTTCAATATAATGATTTATGCGAAGCTCCACTTCACTGTCGCCATACTGATCGAAAACGCAAAGTTTCGCTAGTAAAACAAACCTATGTCCGTGATAGTATAAAATAACCAAATATCTTCATGCATAACGCACTTCTAATGCGGTGACCTGAAGTTAGCGACACTTCCTTTATTCAATCAGGTTTTCATGTAGCGTGAATATCTCCATCGACGTTCGTCTCGGATCGTGCGCCTGCGTTTGTGGAAGACGACAATGATGACAGCAATCATAATATCAGAAAAAAAATCACCCAACAACTGCTACTTTATGAAAATATTCACGCTGCTTTTCCTGCCCATGACTAAATAGGCGGTTCAGGCCAAAAGCTTCGTTGATCTTCTGTTAGGATCCTGGCGAACAAGTCGCCTAGTGAACCGCTGCCCAGACAAAACACCAGCCGAAGTCATGCTATTATGGAAGATGTACCTAACGGCCGAAGCCTAACAGGTCAAAGAGGAGGAATAAGTACAAGGAAAAACAGAAACGAAAGAAGTGCATAAAAAACGAGCGGATCACATACAGCAACGTACATATACATATATGCTCAAAAGTGGTTGGGAACAGTCTGTCCTGAAAGAGTCGTCGCCGATTTTACCGCCTGCGCCTGTATCTGCTGGCCGGATAACCGCTGACCGTAATCGTCAACCTCTTCTCGATAAACTCAAGTGCCCCCAGGCATATTGCCTACACCGATCTCAGTTTACATTTGATGGCGTCCTTGGCCTATGCATCGGGTCGGTGTTTCTATTCGGCGCGCTCTCACATGACTCTATTGGGCGCTCTTGAGATACGAATATAGCCGAAGTGCTTCTGTTGTACTTAGTGACGGTACCGGTATCAGCGCAAACATCAACAACTTTAACAGATTTTACACATTTGCTACAAGATTACGTGTAAGATCAGTATTGACGCTAGAGCATCAACGCCGACGACACAAACAACAACAACGTGACTATCATCGGTAATAGTTAGAACGGCGGAAACAACGAAAACCCAATGTGACGACAACGCTCCCAAAACAGCCTTCAAGCGTCCAATAGATTGGTGGAATGGATAGCTCTTTTTTCGCGCGTGACAAAAGTTTTGTCAAGCAATATAAGAACTGCACGAGCTGGAGGGTGGCAGGTACCGTACATGTCACAGGCGGCGTGTGAGATGATACCTATAGAGTTTTAGTGAACTATATGTTTGCCTAAATAACTGTTTGAAATCTGACTAGGACCATTTAGAAGAAGGCTCCAATTCTATAATGCCCTGAAGTGTTAAAAATGGTATTAGTTAGTTGCTTGATTTGAAAAATACAAAAATAGTATTCAGTTAAATTATGCAGATATCGATCAATATACCACAAAAGTGTTTCTGATTCGTGTTTGTGATGGTCATCATGAGAAATTCACAAACTGAGCGTTCTACTGGGTTACGAACGCGCAGCCGGTCCTTGCTCGATGCCCGTGTGCATATAGTGGTTAGAGTGTGCTTAATCATTGCACGCATCCATTACTCATTTCTCGTCAATAAATATAACAATCAGCTTGTCGAAAACATGAGCAGGACCTACAAAAAACTGAGTCATTGTTCTGCTCTTTTAGGCATTTGTTCCCATATTCAGCTACGAGCTTCGGAACAAAATTTAAATCCTACTATTAGTGCTTAGCGAACCCCAAAGGAAAAAACCAGAGTCATGTTTTGATCATAACACCAACGCCGTCAAAAGGCTTATAAACTTCTCAGCTTGAAAATGGGCCAGCTTCTCTGAGATCTGCAATTTAGGCGATCCTTATTGTGAATACAATTTTCAAAAAAAAAGAGCCTGCTTTCCAGCAATCGTTCTAGCTCTATGTTGACTGTTGTCGAAGAAATAATTATCACCATTTCTCTCTAGTCGAGAGGTTGACCCTACAATTTATTGACGACGAAAAAGCATTTGTGGTTTATGTTTCTGCAATATACATACACACAGAACTCATGTTTGTACCATTATAAACAAGCAGAGATTATTTTTATTCAGCATATTTTCTTGTCAGCTATTAAATCGTTCAAGTGTAATGACAAATGAACACAAGTTTATTTGCTCGGCGTTTTTACTGCGGGTCATTAATTGTATAAGTTCAATGGCATTTCCTTCTATCAAAGAAACGCAGGCATAGCAGAGTTGCGTAACACAAATATATATAGTATATAGCACTCATTATGCCGTTATCTTAATTTCAGATCGTGATACGGTAAGCGGACCATCCCAGAAAAATAGTCAGGTATCCGTTGATTCTGTCGCGCATTTTTTTATTTTAATTATAGCTACATTGATCCCATTTACGTTTTAAAACAGGCTTTAGATTGTTGTAGCTTTTTTAATTTCTGGTTCTGCAAATCAAAACTTTATAAGCCTAAAAACAGCTGATAAGTTAGGACTGGACAGACAACGCATTGAAAACGGTCCTGGTTCATATCTTATTTGGATTCTGTTTCCTTCGTCTTAGAATTTGTGTTGGGCACATTGCGGCCGTTCAAAATCCCATCTGCTTTCTTTTCACTACCAGAATTGACGTCGTCTTCAAAGATTGTGCACATATACTGTGCTTTCTCTGATTGTATAAATCGACAACCAATTGGTACTCATTGATTTTTCTTATAGTTTAGACGATTCAGAATATATTTTCTCTTCAGCTAAACAATCTATAGCTTGTGTATATTCGTCTTTGCAGGTCAGCTAAATACAAAGTGTGACTGCACATTTTAATGTTTTGGACCTTCGTCATCCACCACTAACCGACTATAATCCCACAACGGGTTTTGTTAGAGACTTACAGATGAGCAAGACATGGTCTAAATCCTTGAATAATACATGTCTTCAAACGCGACACCAACGGTCGTCAGGTGACCATTTCTCAAATTTTGGCTCCCTAGCTTTCTCCTACTCTAATCCTCGAAACAGGGCGATAGGGATAAAATGGTTTTGTTGGTCTTCAATGTAGTTTTTGTGTAACAATTCCCTTTGGGGAGATTTAAATGTGTGTGAATATGTATTTGCATGTATATTTATCAATACCGCTAGCAGTTTTATGCATTAGGACTAGGCCTAATGATCTGGTTTGGACGACGTTTTTAATACACATATATATATATATACACAAACCCATTCATTAGTGTACCGTGATGCAAATGCTTCTGAATCATCTCTGAAAATCGTGCGCTAGGTAGCCTCCGAAACAAGATTTAATACATTAATAATGTCTTGATGCTTGTAGAATTCCGCGAGGATTGCACAACAGTGATTTTGTCGTGGGGCAAATCTTATCGGAAGAACTTATGTAATGACCGGTTAGCGGATACTGGGCGAAAACAACAACTACAGCAGACCTCTTTCAATGGTAAATGCTTTCTAAAGCATAAACTCCCAGGACAGGATCTAGATAAATTACCGTATACTACTGTGTGTATTAAATAAGCCCTGTCCTCCTTAAAATCCGCATTTGCGAGTGCTCGTGCTCCCAAATTTCGTTCCAAGAAAAGACGTTCACTAGTCACTTCAAAAATCTTTTTTTTTTTTGCTTTTAAGCCACGCATATTTAATTACTTTGGCCATTACACACCCGTTTTGACATACAGTTATACACCGAATCAGATCCATAGACCTGTAAACGCGCTAGACAAAACTGTAGCAAACTTTCCACATGATCTATTAAAAAGGGGGCTATTTTTTCGTTGTTTTTTTTTGTTCTGCTTACGTACTGTTTTGGTACTAAGCTAAGGTACTCACCCTTTGGGCGGCCATGCCTCGCTTGAGGGTTGGACACAGTGAGTGTTGTCACGGATGCACTCTTCGCGGCCGGTAGGCGCGCCCGCTGGCGTTAGTGGCGTCTGCAACGGCGACGCCTGCACAACGGCGAAGTTTTATTTGTGGTTCCTCTGACGATACGATAGCAACGACGCTTGTTGTAATAGCAATTATAATAGGAGTGTTTGTAGTCACCAAAAATGGTATTTATAGTTATAGATATTGTTGTTCTAGCTGCAGTGAGAGAGACGTAACAGATGACGTCTTGTTAGTTACAATAGTTGTAGTAAGAGACCGAACTGTCTTCGTAGTAGCGGCGACAAGCGCCGCTGTGGAAGTGACCGTTGTTATAGTTAGAAGACGATAGTCTGCGTCTTCGTCGTCGTCAAAGTCGTCGTTGAACTTCTCAATTTCCGGCTTTTCCACTCGGGGGGTGGGGGGTGGGGGGTTGAATTACGGCGGCGGGGGATCTGCTTCCAGGGGCTTGGAACAAGCGCTATCCTCCCTGGGATGGCCCGAGGGCCCCGGTTTTGCACTGCCGACACACGACGATTAGTTCGATTGCACAATGAATTAAGTCACCACCTACTCCAGCTTCTCAGGCGGGCCCCAATCCTTCCGAGCCATCGGCGACGGTAAAATCGACGACGGGCTCGGAAGATTCAATCGCCTTCGCCTTTGAACAGCCGCTAATCAGGCTTTCTAGCTGACGTCTTTTCGGCCGGTAAACACCATGAAAAACTTGCCAAAAATTAAGGTTGGCCTGAGGTAGCTTCCTTCCGTGTACTCAGCAGTGCTCGAGCAGATATTTACACTCAAGTAGATTCACGTCCACGGAAACACTTCACAGAAACTTCCTAATCTTTAGCAAACAACTTCTCCAATAGCACGGAATGCTTAATTTTCACGTTAAAAACCGATAACGATGTGGTCGACGAGAAACACACGAATACATGGATCAAATGAGTAACCAGCGATAGAGCTGTAGTCAGTGTCAAAATGCCTCAAAAGTCATTGCCATTGAAGGGCTTTCTACCTCTTTGTTTTCTGAAGTATGATGGTATCGCCGATGTCCAATAATAATGTCATGTTCGAATGAAGTTATAACCGCGCAATAGAATCACACCTGAACGGCACGCGACTGCAGGATATAATGTATTCAGGGGCACTCTGAGTGACAGAGCATCTCGCTACTCAAAAGCCTTTAAATCTCAAATCGCTGGGAATGAGCGATACTCATGAATCCACTCGCACTCAATTGCAATTCACCTCTGTATGATTATTATTTTTTTTTTATTTCTAGATTAATAGCACGCACACACGGTAGTAGCACTGCGATTATTAACCTTCTGTCGGCCTCAATTTGAGGATTTTTTTCTTATCCTTAATGTCGCCGCAGGGGTGATTTCCGCTCCCTGATTCTCTCAAAATACAATTCGCTTGTTTTTCCACAACGCGTTTTCATGGCGTCAAGCAAACGACACAGCGCAGCGTAACGCTAGTAAACCAGCGACGCTAGCGACTTCTCCTTCAGCCTGTTGTCTCCGTATTCTTCGGACACAAAATTCAGTGCTTGATACCTGATTGTGCTCGTTTCGTTGGTTCCTATGCTGCTTCGTCTGCAGGCTGCTTGCAGCTGCTACTCCCGTAACAGCAGATTCTTCCTTCCTTCCACAACACAGACACGCTAAAACCAGCCGCTAGCCAGAGCAGCCAGTGTTGGTTGGTCGGGCCGAGAGCCAGCGGCGAGCGGGATCAGGAGCAGGCAGGCAGGCAGGCTCGTTGTTCGTTCGTTCGTTCAGCGCACAGTCAATCAGCTAACAGCAGTAGCAGCACGGGCTGGCTGTTTGCCTGCCGCTCGCTCGCTCGCTCGCTTGAACAGCAGCAGCAGCAGCGGCCGCGGCGGCGGCGGCGGCGGCGGCTCGAACAACGAACGACGCGAACCGTATCGGTCAGCCAGCGCACCAACGGTGCGCACGAAGTCCCAGCAGCCGCGACAGCGGCTGCGCGGCTGCGGCAGCCGGTAGGGCGCTCACTTGGTCGTCCGCCTGCTTCCTACCAGCAGCGGCAGTCAGCGAGGCAGCGGGAGGGAGAAAACGAGAACACGGACGAGCGAGAGATTCGCGGCCGTTACTACTGCGACCGCTGCTGCCGTCATAGACACAAAGCAGTAGCAGCAGCACCCTCCTGCAGGAGGACGGACGGACGACGACGAAAACGACGACGGCAACGACGCTCGTCGCTAAAAGCAGCAACACCAGAGCCCTTCTGTGGCAGTTCGTTACTGCCGGCTAGGGTATGCCTGGATAGAGTAGGCTGGTGCTAGATGGCAGTCTTCGTAGTTGATGCCAGCGGTGGCTAAACAGAGGCTCTCCTAGCGACGCTCAGCTTACAGCGTTGCCAGCAGCAGCAGCAGGCCAAGCAGTCACCGAGCCTGGCAGCGTAAGAGCTAGGCAACGGGCGGCGGAGCAGAATAGCTCAGCTCAACACAGCGACAGATCTTGCTCCTTCAGTCAGCTTTCGACTCGCTGGCTAGCTCGCTAGGCGTTTGGTCTGCAGCCGCTCACCCGATCGTTCTCTCGTTGCTCGTCGAAAACTCGACCCTGCGACAGCGAAGGTAGCGGCGGATGCAGCAGCGCTGCTGTCCGCTAGGCCCGAGGCGCGCCGAGGGGGCGGAGCTCGTGCCGCCAACCCCTCGAGGCTCCGCCCTTGGGGCGCCTCCGCGGCCAGACGTGGCGGCGCACAATCAACGCAGAAATGATTGGTGTAAGTCGCAATCCATGATACGATAGCCATGGCTCCTTTAGTATTTAACTATAGTTCTCCTTACGCTCATACAGTTACAAAAGCAAAGGGCTTTCCTGGGCCGCTTGGTTGGCTGGCCAGCGAGCTCTCCGGCTGAAAGAAGGTTCTCCATTGGCTAATAGTCGGTGTTGGCCTTTTGGCTGGCGTTCGTTTCAGCTGGATTTCATACTCCTTCTAGCTGCCCCCTGCCTGGTTCGTAGCGTTGAGTTGAATATTGCCGCTGCCGTTAGCGCCCAGCTTGAAGCTGACGTTAGAGCGACCGCTATTGCTGCTCATGTATGTATCGTTTTCGCTGCCAACTACGTTCGGCTTTTAGCGCCCGCTGCTTTCTCCTTTAACTAGCGCCAGCTCTATGGACAGTGAGAGCTTCAGGAAAAGTAGATGCAGCCCCAGCTTAGCTGGGGGTAACGGCAGGTTCATACAACAGGAACAGGCACTTGTTCTACGCCTTTATTCTATTCGTTATCCAGCCAGATAGCAGTGAGTGAGACTATGAGAGTAATTCATAAAAGCTCGTTTAAGCACCGTTTGTCCGTTCATTGCTATTGGCTACGTTTGTCACTAGTAGCTGACTGCTGGGTTTCATCCACAATATTTTGGCAAAAGCGGTGGGCGTCGTTAGGCAATACAAACGAAGAATAGATTACTGTAAAAGCTTAATAACAGAGCTAACTGGTAAGCAGTCACAGAACACATTCATTGCTTTAGTAAACCTATCAGATATATTTTTCGTATTCTCCTTTTTTTCACAGATATGGCTCACGCTAGTCGAGACGCGTGGACCCTAGCATCCAGTCATGGTCATGGTATGGCACAACGGTACTTCTTTTCGTAAACTATTGATAAGCTGTGAGATAGGTGAATCGACCTCCGAGTTTGGGAGAGACCAATGTGGTCAACTGGCCATAAGTATACACGCAGTAAGGCATAGACAATTTCCGCTAAAATTTTCTAAGGCTTTACTAAAGGCGAAAAATTCAAGAAAAACAACGAACGCTCCACTGTCTCGAACAAAGTATTCTAGTAAAAATAATCTATACCGATGCTGGTGCTGTCTCTAGTGCCAAAGATGTACCCATTGCCGCTGATGGAAACACTCAGTTTCACCATCGCCAAGGTAGAGCTCAACCGTAGAGACAGCCGAAAGCTCAAAACCCACAGCAGCAGCAGCAGCAGGGACCAATCAAAAAGGACGGAACCTAAGATCAGGACAAGACAGGAACTGGGTACCGGAACGAATTGGGGATTGTAGAATTCGAGAGAAAAGAGGTATACAACGACGAAGCAGGATAGAAGAGACAGCCCAAGAAATCGAGCTAGCGCCAGTCAAAAAAGTCTACTTGTTACCGAGCGATTGCCGCCATAGCCAGCAACACCAATGAGACCATGATTTTTACTCAAGGGGAAAAGAAAAAGAGCGGGAAAACGATGGAAAAAAGGCAGGCTACTAGCGACACCATAACGAAAACTGACCAAGGTTTATCGGAGGCTCTCGGGGGTAAGGGGGAACTGACAGGGTGAGTCAGAGGTCAGGATCCTTTTTCGCCGAGCGTCCAGCAACTGAACCGACGCAATGCATGTGTCAAAAAACAACAGGATAGAACGGAAACGTTCATCGTTGCCGATGGACGAGAAAAGAAAGAGAACTAGTTGGGATGAAGGTCGTGCAGAATGAAGTAGAAAACAACAGGAGAAAGGGATGAAGTGCGCTCGACAAAGCATACTCACAGACCGACGTTTACACCGATGGATCAGGAAACAGGCGGACAGCCACAAGAGGCCCGGAGGAACGTAAAAGAACGAAAAGTAGGAAAAGAAGGAAACCAGAGAAAACGAAAACGGTCAAAGGCAGAAACACGAGCAAACGCAGGGCAATGCCGACAGAGAAAAGTAAAAAGCAGTGGAGAAAAGGGGTGATGATGACGAAATAATGGGCCCTTCATGTCCCTCTGGCCTCAGTTCTACTCCCATTTCATTCGGCCCCCACAACTTCGCACAATTTCATCCAAATATCTAAACAGAAGGCCCGAGATCAAGAAAAGCACTCCAGCTAGGGGAGCCACTCTGTGTCGAAAATGTTTCAGAACCAAGCGACAGCACTATGTAGGACCCTGGCTAGAAGGCCGGCATCTGTAATCGCTACGGGAAAACGCGCGGGTGGAGATGATGAGGCTGACGGTAAAAAAAAGCATGTAAAGAAACCACTCTGCACTCTGAAACGATGACGCCATCGCTGAAAGCAATGAATAACGAAAAGTAGCAGCACTTTTTTTTTTTTATCTCTAAACTAAGCAAAGAAAGTAGCGCCGCGGCTGCCATCGTGGCTACCCCTGCTTTCGGTGGTTTTCAGCAGCAACTGCCTGGTCCTCCTGCAATTGTGGATGTTTCAGCTAAGAGACAGTCGCTGTCACGATATGCCGAAAGCGACCTCCACTGACACTAGTACTAGTAGCAGCAGTAACTGTGATAGCCGTAAGAGTAATCTTATCAAGTAAGTAGCTATGTCGTTTGTCAAGTTGTTGAACGGAGCTTTCGAAGGGCTTGTACTTTTTTGACACCCAAGAAGACTTCGAAAACATACGTAGAGGGTCATCGGTGACTGCCGATCAGCCATTCATAGCAAACTCCACTCAATTTGGGCAGAGTGAAAGGTGGAACAGAGCATTCGTCTCTTCTAGGATGCGTACAAAACTATGACACGGTCCCGAAGTAGGCCGATTCGTGCAAGTGGTGGCAGAAGGTGGAGGAAACGGCTTCTGTAAATGGTGAGGAAAAAAACAAGGGCCTGCTCAAGAGACAGCCGCGAGAATCAAGCGAGCCCTGTTGTTGTGTATGCGGCCATGAGCAGTTTAAAAAAAAGTTTTTGTAGAACCCAAATCACGCAGACAGGACCTTTTTGTGGATAAATTTCTGGTCGTGCACACAAGCTGTGTATGGGTAAACGTGTACCTACTCGTATATATTAACGAAAACAATGATATGAGTTTGTTTAAAACCATATTTATTGTTAATGTAGCTCTTAACATAAGGGAAGAGATCAAAGCATGGTACACAGCCTACCTACTTAAACCCGACTCTAAGCCTACTTCTAGCCTACCTTCGATTTTCTATGTTACACACCTGCCACAGTACGTATATACGTGGGTGACCTAGTTACGCAGAAATACCTATATTTACCACAAATGCATCAAAGACTGTAGCACCTAAATTAACACTGCAACGAGGGAGCAGAAACAAGCTCCAACAAAAGTGAATATAATTTTTACAGTCGAAAGTTGTTTTTTTACTTATCGCACTCTTCCCATCTAGACTTTTATGTTATCAATGTGCCACCCGCTCACACTTAGCTATAGTGACTATAGGCGAACAATTGTGACAATTGGTTGCCTATTTAAAAGGGACTTAAGTAGTGACGCCGGACTAACGGATCGCAGCAAAGTCGGTCCGCAGCAGGTCTGATCTGAGATGTCGCGACGTGGCACGCATAACAGACGATTAGCAAGATCCAAAAAAAACCCAAAAGTGACTTCTTCGCCTCTGCGTTTAACAATAGCAGCACCAAACAAAAAATTATCCCAGAAGCCAAAAAGAAGCAAAGCGTTCTCGTGTCGCTTTTTTAATCTTCTCTTTCATTTCTGATCAGAAAAGCCGAAAGAAATAAGAACATTGCTGGAACAAAGACTGGACTAAAGGCAACTCAGTAACTGCAAGTTGTTCCTCTGTCCGATCCCCATTTTGGGATGGGAAAGAGGGGTAATAGGGAGCGTGAAAAGTGGCAAAGTTACGAAGCTTTCCTATCGAGACGGTAGTCTGAAGATCGTAGGGTTTTGGAAAAATGCGGTCAAATGGGCCTAGCTAAACTAGCTAGCTCAGCAAGCGGATCTTATTGTCCATAAAACCAACGAATTAAGTATAAACTTAAAATATGAAACAAAATGAAGAAGACTGACGAGAGGCTGTTCCGTTTGAGACAAGATATAATAACAGCGATCGTAATCGATCTTTACGTAAACGCTTTTTATTATTTGTGTGTACAATTATTCTGATCATGAGCTACAAATGTCATATGTTATACAAGGCATTCCTATTACAGGCGATACAAGACTGAACAATACTGTAGACAGGGATGATAGGGCGGTCGTCTGAGAAACATATCCTGAATATTATTTGGTATCTAATGATGTTTAGATATCATAACGAAAATAGGTAAATAATGTAGAATCGATGAATTAATTTTCTGCACTAATAAGTTACTTATGTTAAAAGTAAACATCAGAAAAATATCTGTTATTTATTGCTTTTATATGTTTGTATGTAATTGTTTAACAAATGTTCCTTTCATGTAACAAGCTAGAGAGAGAAAAGTGGACGTCTGTCATTTGTACTTGATTCGAACTTGACAATTACTCGGTCCACAAAACCGACGAAATCCCTCTAAAATGAAGTACGCAACCATTCCTTTGGGTTAGAGCTCACATTTACAGGGTGTACAATTGCTCACCTGACGATACAAAAAAAAACCCTTGGAAAGGGCAAGTGTTTCGGCTCAAGATATCGACCAGAACCGAATTACTGAGTTACGTCCGCAGCCGGCTCTAGATAAAAAAAAATCCAACTGAATATATTTCCACCACGACTTGCCTGCATGTCACACGAATACTTCTGCTGATTTAGCTTGTAGCATAGTACTCTACTGCTGGTAACGTCTTCTTACAAGGTCATCATTGGGACCACCCTGCTGGTTCAATACAACGGTTCACTAGGTGACTTCATTACAAGACTAGTAAAAATCAACGTCCACAAAGTGAGCTATTATTCTATGACCTTCATTGTTCCTGTCTCCTGACTTTTTTTTTTTTCGTAAAATCGTCACAGATGCTCTTTTTTTTTTTACAAGTGGCTGATGTAGGGCTATTGTAAGGCCATTGTAAAGACAAGCCATCCAGTCTATACACGAAATCTGTGTCAGCACACACACTATTACTAGTTAGATTGGCGCTTTCCTGTACCGTATAGCTAGCTCACTGCAGACGCTGCTTTCAAAAGTTCAGCCTATGGATGTTATTGTTGCCTCTGCCCCCATAGACGTTACACCAATGCGAGTCGAAGAATCGACATTAACAAACACTCAGGCTCAAGCGGTCACGTCGTAACAATATATAATGAAATATCGAACCCAAGATAGTCCGCGAGTCACTAAACCTTTCGACGTACCGTCATCCATACTGTATAGGGGCTTCTGCAAAGCAGCTGGGATACACAAAGCACGCGACAGTAAGCCAGGCAAAAAGAAGCATTTGATGCATTCTATTGGCAGCTTTATCGTTCCCACTGCCGCCGGTCTTCCGTCATATCTTGTCGCTGCGCCTTCCATAGAACAAGCGCAGAAATAAGCAACTACGCAGAAATACACCTATGAAAGTAAACAGTTACTGATACTACTTTAACAAATAAGGCTGCTATTGTAAATACAGTGTTCAGCTACGAAATGCCGACAAATTCTCACTCAATCCAGGATGGCCAAGAGACCGATTTCAGACGTTAGTTTTCTGTCCAGTCTAAAGTACACCGCGTACACCAGCGTCGAGTAACACGAAAAAAACTAAACATATTTCTTGATTTTTTCCGTATCCGGATTTATTTGCGTAAAATGTGATCAAGCCTTTTTCTGCAAAAAAAAAAATAATGTAACGTTATTATTATGTTTAAAATACTAAAATGGAGTAACCGAAGAGGAATTTCCATTTATGAAGATATGTAAATTGTAATATTTGGGCTGCAGGGAGGGAGTGTTGGGCAGAGTTGACTAATATAATAAGGCGTCTAACGCAATGGAAACAATATTAGGATAAGGACATATGCCATGGTAATACGTTATATGGCAGTGCGCGTGTGTATATGTTAAGGAAGGCTACCTAAGATTTTGCTAATTTCGTCTGGTTTTACCTAGTAAGTAAGTAAGTAAGTAGCTGTCGGTGAAAGTTGTATCTTATTTTTTCAAGACGTTGCGCGAGATATTATACCAGCTTTGCTTAATAGTATCAACTCTCACTCTCTCTGCAGTCTTTGTTTTGGTCCAGTTATTCGTTTGCTAACTTCAGCTCTTAAAGGTTTTCTCTTAGACCATACTGGAGTCAGCTCTAATGTCGGAGGCGGCCTGTAATTGGATGTCAGTTTTAGAGGCGTAAACATGACAAATCTGACAAGCGTAATCTTTGCAATCATTCCGTCCGCTGGATTATTAACAGACAGTGGCAGATATTTTGCTTACGTTCCGACTGGTTTCAGGATGACAAGTGTAAATTAAAGATGTCTATCGGCGGCCGCATCTCAGGCTGTCTTTCCAACGGCGATTCCTTCATCTATATGTTGAAGTTGCACAGCTGACAGAAATAATCTGGTAATCATGACTTTCGAGTCTGCATTTATTGGATTTTCTGGCTGAATCGAAGCAAAAAAAAAAACTGAAGGCAGCCCACATCCGATTGAGGGTGTGAATAAGTTGATACGGCTGCATCGAACTGTTAAATTATTGGCAGTGGGACCGTTAACTGGGGCTTCTTCGACAAAAAAACAGCAGTCACGGTTCGTTTCTAATGACAACAGCAAACCTTGCAAACCTGCATTAGCTTATTATATCTACATATATATATATATATATATATATACCAGATTATTTTGTGATAGAAAAACCAAGATACGACGAACAGTCAACAAATCTTCAGAAACAGAGTTGTCATCGGTGTTCTTAGAGTTTGCAATTGCGCGGGAGAACTGAACCATTCTCGAGCTGACTATCCGGGCGCTTATGGATGTATTTTAAGCATTCAATATAGGATTTAGTAGAAACCCTCCAGCTACCACTATATATAAAGTTTTTGTCCGGCAAAAAATATCTGTCATCAGTCTTTACGGAATTAGCCGTTTGGTAAAAATTTGCCAAAAACCTATAGCTTCGTTTGTTACAAAGTTCCATAAATGTTCGGTCAACTCAATATAACGATAATATGCATAGCATAATATAATAACGGACACTAAATAATTAGAGTACTTATTATAACCTACTACTAGAATTTACAATGAATTGTAAATTCTATTTAGATAATCAGTAAACAGTAAATATTACTGAACAAGTTATCTACCCTATATCAAATTTGGTTTATATATAACAGATTGATATGTTTAGCGCCACAATAATATATATGCTAGGCATGAATAGAACTAGTCTAGGATGCAGGTATTAGCAGGAAGTAACTGGTCGTAGAGCAGCGGAGAGGTAGATTGCGTTGCGAAGTGAGCAACGCTGGTGGACGCTGCTGCTGATCAGGGATGGCACTAGCAGCATCAGCAGGGGGTGGCAGCAGGGGTACCAGCAGCCGTGTCAGCAGCTACGGAGCGGCTTCACAGCAGGGGAGAATTGCTACACGGCTTGAGACGGGTTCAGCAACCCCCGCCAGTAGGGGATAATATCTAGGGGGAAACCATGAACTACGATACCCAAATCTACCAGTGTCCAGGACCAAAGCGGTATCAAACTAACGATTTGAACAGCGATATCAAGGCGACCTGGTAGGCGCCCACCTAGCCAGATGCACCATAGGCGGGTACTATCTAGGAGATCTGAAGTCGTTGCCACACGCTTCTCGATTGAGAACGCGACCAAGAGTGAGCGGGTTAGGGGGAACCGAATATTTGAGCGAGAGCCAGCATTCGAGGGTGAGGTGAAATGAGGTGAGGTGATGCTGTTTGCTGCCTCCTAAACTGCACATGTAAGGATTTGTTCTTTTTGTTCAGAGCAAACAGCTAGATATGCGGCATATGCAGTAGGTTTGCAGTCAGCCGGAGCGGTGCTTGCATAATCTTGTCATAGGGCTGGGTCGATGCTGGTGGCGGCAATTTGCAGATCTTCGCTGAATAAGCTGCGAGGACCCAAAGGGGGTGGGGTGAGGGGTGGCACTCAAAGGATATTCAGGAGGAAATTCCGGTCCACGATGACAACAACGATGAAACGTACTCGTAATAATCCTATTATGGCTGGCTTCGAGTTGACAAGCTATCTCAAATGAAGCGCGAGGATAATCTCCACTTGATTCACTTGAACACTGGATCATCTGAATGTTAGTATAGCGGCGTTACCTGTTGGATCGGTATTGCTTTGCTATTGTATTACTTCTCAGTTTTGTTGCAGATTTGTTTTCTGTTTCGAAAACAATGTTGATTGCAAACATTTATAAGCATCCTTTTAATATTTTAATCTCAAATAAATGTAACCTTTTTTTGGTTCGCATAAGTAGTTTCTCTGCGAAAACAGCGCCACAAAGCCTCCTAGAATCATTTTTCCAATCTGTTCGGAAAAATGCTACTACCGCCTTGTCGCTGAGCCTATTTCTTTTGCAGGACAATTTCGTGTGCCCTAATACTACTACAGGCGCCTTGGTTTAAAGAGAAATGTTTGGAACTAGAATAATGATCTTGATACACGCAAAAATTCTAAGACTACCGCCGTAGTAGCGGCAGCGATAGCAATAGCAGCTGTCGGCGTTCTGAAGTTGCTTCACTGCTAGGTCTGGGGGTGGATCAAACCAATTTTCAGTGTCTTATAGAAATCATTCGACGTCAAAGTCCTTTCAGGCGTAAAAATCTCATGCGATTGTCCTCAGCGTTGCCACTGGTTACCCTTCTCGACCAATCGACTACCGCGATTAATCGATCGCTGCAGCGGTTTTAGTCGACTGAAAGCCTATTCGTGATGAATAGTTAACACACCAACTCTCCGGCTCTTTTCAATAAACCTTTGAATTGTTCGTCTTCGCACCCCTTCCACAAAGACATAGAGACTTCTTACTCCCTTTCTGTCACTGTGGCATTCGCCCCCCTCAAAAAGGCTATATGCTATATCGTCGCATTTTTCCGCCACATATCGCTACCGCTGCGACGTACGCAACACTTATTGATGTCGTCTGTATGATACTGGTCGCTTTGAGAAGCTGCCATTGGTGGCTTTGATGCCGCGACTGTCGCGGCGGATATTTATGTGCCGAAATGCCTTTTGCCGTGGCTAGCAGCCCCAACACAACAGGCCCAAACGCGACAAACCGCCAGCAGGCATCAGCAAACGACAAAAGTACATTAAAGCAGCAGCAGCATTGTGATACCAGCGCTAGTGATGGTCTAGTCATAGTTATATGTAAAGCCGTCGGTGATGCCGTTGGTGCTGTTGCAGCGATTTCGCGCGTCAGTATGCCGATGTCGGCATCGCGCTGCGGGGGGGACACGTCGGAGACAATAACATCGAGCGGCGGGCACAATAACGCCGACTACAACAACAACAACGGCGACAACGAAACGCAGAGCCACTAAAGAGAGCAGCAAAAACATCAGTAGCCGACTGGGACGACGGCGACGACGACAACAACAACTCTCAACGATTCAATTGATTCGGTTTCCCTCTACGATCTTCGCCATATATACTTCTATCGCCCTAGCTAGCGTAACTACGGATCGCTGCTACTATAGATTGGCACAAATATCGACAGCTGCTTCATCTTCTAGAAGTAGCATTATTCATAATTGTCCTCGTAGCTGCGCGACTTCACTCAAGTAGCAGCAACAAAATCGGCAATGACAACAGTATAGTAGGAGTCATATTATAGACCTCAGAGAGATTCTGTGCCCTTCCTTGCATTCATGCAGCCTTAGTAACAACGAACTCAACCGCAGCAGCAACAAAACGGTTTTTGGTTGCAAAATTGCCAAATTCAATATAGATGGCAATAGGCAAGTACGTGACGCGAGCAAAACATCGATAAACAGAGTCCTGCAGGCTGCCCTAGGACCATTTTTTCTGTATGTAGACTAGTGCTTGATTGTTTAATCTCACAATCATTATATCACAGTTACTGGGCAGACATTACTACCTTACCTCAGCCGTGTGTATATATACAGACAGCTGAGATATATTCCAGCTGTAAATAGAAACACTCTCAAGGACGGCTGTTCAACATAAGCTTATAACGGTATACATCGCCGACAGCATTAAACCCTCTGATACAGGTATGGCCAAAGCAGTACCCATTCATGCCGGGCTGGCAGTTGTGGATTTACATAACAGTCAACATGAAGCCCAATAAGTAGTATTTAAAAACAAAGTGTGCGGGATTGATTTCCCTAATGAATGTTAACCATTTCTCTTTCATGATTCGGATGGCCGCGGACGAACGCATGCATCTGAGCCAATCTTAGCGTATGTAAAAAAGAATAATGACTTGATATCTTTTTGCGCGTATGTAGAAACCAAAAAAAAACAAGATAAAGTATATTTCGTTAAGAAAAGCGGTCTGGCGGTCCTCAAATAGACAGTCGATTACAGTACAGGAACATTTAGTGGGCAAAGTCCGTGTTATGATCAGGTGTCGCAGGAAATTTGCAACCTTTTTCAGAATGACAAATCGCGAAAACAAAAGGGCTTAAGAATCACGCGAAATTTTAATAGAGGCAGTACAGTCGACTGGAAAAAATTAAATTCTGGGACTTTTTCTCTCCGGTGTATATATAATAATGGACACGACAAACTAATTTGCGCTAAACACCATCATAAGCCTTCTTTAGCACTACCGAAAACCGCTCAGTTAGATTTTATTGTGCTACTATCAAAGCGAAAATGCTTCCATCAACCTCCATATTTGCGATAAAACTCATTAACTTGACCATGTTTAATTACTATGGTAACGTTGAAGATCAGTTTAAAATATTTCGTTCAGAGAGATAGTATCAGGCTGTTACAAAAGAATCCGACGATTTTTAAAATTAATTTATTATGCTAACTACGCGCCGCTAACAGACGAAATTCGACCAATAAATATTTCGGTCTTCTGGAAATTTGTGAACGAAAACAGGTTGAGTTCACTCCAGGAAGAAAGTTTAGGACGAGAAGTATCTTAATTTCTAAGATTAATGCTTACTGGTTAAATTTTTCTTCCTCAGGACCATAGCTCTGCAGAAGAACTTCATCAAAGATTGATGAAGACACTGACAAAGAGGCCTTACGTAATACATAAGTAGTATATATCTCCTAAGAACGAATATTACAATGTTGGAGAGAGGAGGTGATTAGAAATTGCGACAAAAAGAACGTATGGCCGCAATTAAGGACGTTTTTTACGAGAACAGAGCTTGGGGTTTCGTGGCTCCGTCGACCAAAACTAGGATTCCGTATGTAACGCGTTACATAATTTTAACGCAAAACGTTGAAAATGCGGAAACTGGGTAAAAACAGTTATTGCAGACCAGTACGCTTAAGAAATCGCCTAAAGCAGCATTCAGCGTTTGTCGCTAGTCGGAAAGAGGCAATGGCGGCGCCCTGAAGGGAAATCGCGTTTCGAACGTAAAGTGATTGCAGTACCTACAATGAACGTCAGGGGCACTTGCTACTCTGATATACTTGCCGAAGATGAAACAATAATTGTAGCCGACTACTTCGAGTTACTGAAGAGACTCATGGGCCGTTGGCATAGAAATTGAAAACACGCAGGCTGGTTATTTGATGACAACGCTAGACGCTACCGCTATGCTTCAGTTACTTCCTGGATTAAGCACAAGTAGCTAAGTTACCTTCAACCTGCCTGTTTTTACAGAAGTCCGTGTGATTTCGGGGTTGTTTATGCCCTAAAAAGAGCAATTCGTAGGTAGACATATTTCACTAGCGATTTAATTCGAGAAGCCGTAGAAATGGGTCTAGTGTTGCCTAGAAGGGGCCAGAACGTCAGGACGAATGTGTAAAAGTACTTGTAACCCATACTAAAAAATCGTAATTTTAACCCAACTAGTTAATTCAGTTTCGAACTTCGCCAAATTCGCTTGGAAGAGCCTAATGTTTAAAAGGGGGCGAACAATTTTTAATGAGGATTCTATCGAGGTAAGGATCTTGGTCATTTTAGAACAGTAAGATAAACCTAATGAAAAGTCTTATTTTTAGCGAATTTAGACAAACGTGTTCCTTAATGAACGGCCTCTCTGTTAATGACCTGATTTACCATCAATGAAAACTAGTAATCATTATCATAAAATATATTATATTAGCAGGCTACATCGGATCATTTTCTCAATATATATAACCACATTCATTAGTATACATCGATGCAAGCAAATTGGACATTGTGGTATATACGTTGCGATTTAGCATACGTTAACGAGACGTTATCCTTACCTTAAAAATATTTAAGTATTCAACTTTCGACGTTCACGTTGCTTTTCTTCATGATGCTACGTTTTAGTCTACCGAAAATAAATGTATACATTATAATGTTTAAGCAAACATATTTAGGCTTAGCTCACTTAGACAGGACGGAACTATTAACATCGAATCAGCAACAATAATATCAGTCCGTCCATTTTATCCATAAAATACATTGCAAGATTGCTAGTGGTTTAAAGTTTTCAGCAGACAAAAGAAAGCATCGTTATTCAACATCCGACTAAGGATTCACATAACCTTAAAAGTTGAGAAAGCACAGTTTTACAAAGAAAAAAGTAAATCAAATTAGGTTGTGGTCATTTTGATTTATTATATAAGATATTGACAATGCTGATATTTATTCCGATGAACATTTTTAAATTAGGCCCCTTAAAAGTATAAAAACATGTTGCTTTTAAAAATTAAATTAATCCATCCCGCAATGAAATTGATGATCCCCGCAAGCAGACTCTCGATGCGCAAGCAGTGCGCGGCCACTTGTCGATGTCTTATGCTTTGGCGCCTCTCGGGAAACGTAGCGCCACCTTGCGACCCCCGCGTGAAACTAACACGATAACATATTCTCGCAAGGCCGCATGTAAACACATCGAACACAATTTTACTGTCGCCTCGAAGTTTTTGACCGTTTCATCACTATAGTAATTCTTCCTTGTTCTGTGGTGTTCGCGCGTGTCGTAATTACATGCCTGTGTGCTACGTTGTACTGTAGTAACCGGCCAGGAATATAACAGTAAGCTTCAACTGTATCTGTCAAGTGATTCGACAAGGTAAGTTGAAAACAAATCAGGATGAACTTGAAACCTTCGTTAAAATAATAGTGACTCGCGAGCAGTATGCCTTACAATGTGTTTTGAGACTAACGCTCGGAGATGCTAAAATGTGCTTAACGGGAATAAATATAATAATTGAAAAAGGTATAACCATTACGTCGTGTCAATATAATCTTCTCTCGACCACATTTAATAGTGTGAATCGATTTTTCAAAAGATGGCTAAGAGTATTTTTCTCAGCTTCTAAATTAGATGTCGTTTTTGTAAGGAAGGCCGATCCTCCTAAAACATGCCTATAGTTATGATTGTAAAATTTATAGAAACGAGGACAATATTAATGCCTAGCCATTATTAATATACTATGCCTCGTTCTGGCTTATTCCATGTTTGCTATCTATAGACTTTGGTGAGCATAAATCACAATCATCAGGTATTGTTGTTGTTATGAAAATCGCATAGATATGTGCGGGCTAGATGTAGAATTGTGTGGTTGGCCTGGAAGACGTCTGCATAAAATTTTCATAATACTCCAAATATTTGACCTGCATAATTAAGAACAACTTTACAGTTGTACGGACTTCATACATATATTAATACTGTTATTGTTGCGACTAAATCGGCCCTAACGATTTTCCCTTGCCAAGATTTCGCGGTGTCGTCGTTTCACAAACAGCATGTGCTCATCTTCCAGTCTACACATGTATTTAGTTATCGGCCGGCCCGTTAAGCTACGTGTTTCGTTCGGAGTTGATGGTAGATGACCGCCTTCTACACAGCTGTCACGATATCTGACACAGCTCTCGCAGAACAGTTCCATCATCAGTGTTTTGATCTAAATCATCCCAAACCTATCCACGATTTCGGGCTAAACTCACGGATTGGCAAATTGGTGTGTCTGCATCAGCAACTCATTAGCAGTGCGCTATTGACAACAAAAGGAAGATCATGTTATCGCCGACGATACTCGGCATATTCGGTGTCATCTCGGGCAGCTTGGCGGTGGAACTGACGTTCGAGCTGCCTGACAATGCGAAACAGTGCTTCTATGAAGAGATTAAAGAGAGCACAAAAACGAGAATAGAGTTTCAAGTGATCATTGGTGGTAACTACGATGTTGACCTCGTTGTTAGTGGACCAGGAAACGCTGAACTTTTCAAGTACCAACAGAAACAGTTCGACTCACTCGAGTTTACGACGCAGAGCAGCGGCGTGTACAGCGCATGCTTCTCAAATGAATTTTCGACGTTCAGCCACAAGCTCGTCTATATGAATTTCCAGGCTGGCGAGGAGAGACCCCTTCCTGGCCACGCAGCCGAAAAGCAGTCCGCAATGACGATGATGGAAAATTTAATGAACCAAATTCACAAGAATCTAAATACAGTTGGCGATTTTCAGACGCACTATCGCTTACGGGAAAATCACGGACGGAAAATAGCAGAAGATCTTAATTCGCGAGTGATGTGGTATTCGGCCATTGAGTCGTTTGCCATTTGCTCGGTATTTCTGACGTATGTCATTGTAATGAAAGGCTTCTTTAGCGACAAGAAAAGCATTCGATAGAGAAAATAGTCAAGAAAACGGTGTTAGTTGATGCTATCAAGTAGATAATTGAAAAGTAATTATATTATAATATTAAAAATACGGGGCGAGCGGCAAGTAAATTTAAAAAGTGGGGCACAAGGGGGTAAATTGCTGTTTGGTACAATAGGGATTATGGGTGGAAAAATATGTAAAGAGGGTTTATGGATGCTCACCGGTTTTGTTATTTCCACCTTTGTTCGCGCCTAAGATGGTCCTCCAATAGGCGAATGAATGTCCTCAATATTGTGGCTTAATTGCACGGTTTGAATGGAGCGTGATAAGTCGGTTTATATCATAAGTCACATAAATAAGTAACCACATAGGATGGCCGAAAGAGACAGTCGTTAGAAAACTGGTAGGTAATGTGGCTTTTGTTAATAATTAAGAAGCAAAATAGCTACTAGTAAATATGGCTGCTAAGTGCAAAAAGATCGTTTAAGCACACAACAAAAGCGACCTAACATCAGAGAAACGAATTCTGTGAGCTGGCGTACCGCGTAGCGAATATAGCGTGTATTCGAACGCAAGAAACGTACCAGATACAGAGTTTATATATATATTATATATATATATATATATATATGCATATGCATATATATATATATATCCGGTGGAACAAGATGAGGTGTTTAGTAGATTAAGTATTATAAGATATTAAGTCGTAAAAACAAAATAAAAGTGTGAATTCATTCTTGTACGTGTGCTGTACTTACTTCGTCCATAAGGAATAAAAACCTGAATACTCTACTGATAATGTTGAGATTGTCAAAAATGATTGTGCAAGAAGATACGTCAAACAGAGAGCAATGAGTTATTGATGCGTTAATTTTTAGTTTATAGACCTATAAAGTTCTATACAGTTTGCATAGCCCAGCTGAAGTAAGCTAGAAGCCAGTTTACTTAAGTGTCGTGGCGTGAGGGTCATGAATACAATGTGGACATTCTAAAAACTATTTGCAATATGGTACGTAATGAAAATCGTACAGAATACAGAACCTCTTCAAACTCAAGGGCATTTCAAAACTTTTTATGGAAATACCGAATTAGGATGTGAGACCCTTATTCGGGCCGATCCAAGTAGAAACAACGAGCTGATAAATTTTTGTGTTTTTGTCTGTGTACCGCCCCTTTTAAGCAATAAGGATGAAATTTGAGTAATTACATTGTGGCACGTTATTAAGGAATATTTGTTCAAATGGAAAGTTTGTATGATGCGGCTACGCCTACTACTGGATAACTTAGTGATTGTCAAATTTGTAGCTTTGAGTTGTCAATTGTAGTATATAATAGACTTTGAAGTGTTTCAGCAACGTTACATTCTAGAAGAACGATACTGAAAGAAATTTTTGAAAAGCTATTAGTGAGTTAATTTGTCTCAGAGTAATTGAACACTCAGTATATATTTCTATAAAAGCTTGATTCTGAAGTTGCATCTAAATGTACTTGCACGATCTTGTACTTAATCAAAATTATTTTGTGCTTTGAATGATGATAATACCGATTACATTCCTTTTTGGGTAAATAAAGGTGCTATTAAACTAAATTTGCTGTTGCAATTTTTGGGAGGTTTCCCGATTTCCTTGCTTCTGTTTTTTAATTGTTTTCTCTTAAATGCAAGAAAGTTTAAGTGATCGTACGGAAAAATAGTTATACGTTTTATTTGGCTTTTAATCATGCGAGTGGAGAAAGGTTACGTTGTTAATAAAAGTCCACGCGACTGGGGAACAGATACAGTGCATATGTTCATATTTTATGGTGTCATACATGCTTCCCCCAGTTAGTTACGTATGGGCAATATTAGGAGTGAACTTCCACTGTAGGTGACGTTTCAAACTTATTCAGGTAGTCTAGTAGTCGAGAATTAAATCGATTATTTATCTAGTTAAGTCTATATATTTATCACGATGTTACATAATAGTAAAATTTAACGCCCATGTGATTAATTAGCGCCATAACCGTTCCTACCGTGAACCCTGCTTAAAAGGTACGGATTTGTTTTGACTACCATCTCGGATCTTAACCGTGATATATTAGCACGGGAGTCATTTAGAAGGGGGCTCACGGCATAAGCGAGGCTCCTTTCCGCGAACAGAAGGCTCAAAGTGTCAGCCCCAATGGAAAGTACTATATTCCATGTTTATTTTCATTGGTTGTTGCTTATTCGACCTGCTACATTTTGCTGGATTTTTCTGCAATGAATTTATAGGACAGCATGGCAACAGCATGCCATAGTAACCATTTGCCGACGCTGAAATTTGAACCAGTGGCCGCGCGTTCGTAGTTAGTATACATAGGCATTTAGAGAGATGCGCATTAGCCACGTAGATCATGCTGCCTTTTTCCTATAGTACAAGCGAATTTGATAGGTTTACCATTAAACGTCGGTACCCTCGGTAAGATGACTCGCGCATTTACTGCTCAACTCGAAAAAAAAAAAGGGAAATTATCGAAACGCGTTCAGTCAAATAGCCTTAAATCGTTTAAAATATTCCAGGAATTAAAAGTTTTTAACAGAAGTAGATGACTCTCGTTAGCTATTCTTTCGCGACTGTCGTTTAATATGGACATACATCAGGTCGCCGCTTTGACTAACGACCGACGAATCAACTGCTTCAGTCCTTATCCTGCAATTTATTTGTGAAAGCGTAGCATCCATATTATAATTTTGTATTAGACAAAAAAAGACAGTTAAATTGTGCTGGCAGTTGTTTCCGTTGAGGATATCATTTTAAGTCTGCCTTCAGGTCTAAGTATTGCACTCTCTGGTACCATCTGTACGTATCCATACAATATAAGCTATAATTAATTCAATGAATAGCTTATTAGCCTTGTAAAGATGTCATATTACCTTAAGCTTAGGTGGGCTTCAATTCTGTGTTGACTATTCCAGAGACGGATCATGGCCGACTCAAAGAAGCTTGAGGATCCTCAGGAGATCACAGACGAAATGAAAGAAAAGTTGTTGTTAAATCTATTTAATGACAGCGTTGAGGGCAAAGTCGATCAGTCAACGCAACCCGGTACAGAAAACAACCACAATAGTGTCGATAGCCATGATTTCCTTAGTGGCAATGCCATGAGTTCGTCAGAAGATGGCGATCAATCGATTCAAACTAGGAGCAAAAGAAATACGGGAACTAAATTTGAAAGTGAACCTAACCCCAACGAGCAAAGTAAGCCTCCGACAAACCCGATTGCCGAATTTGAAAAGGAGTTAAAAACGACAGAAGAAGGTCTCAGCGAGGAACAATTAAAGGTAAAACTCGGCTCTGCAAAGCAGAAAATTTTTGAGCTAGTTAAGTACACGTCCGCCACTATCGTGCAGGAGCATATGTCCTGTCTATTGTAACAGTACTGTAGCATGGATCATCATTTCAATACCATAGTAAAGCCGGCTAAAATGATTCTCCACAATTATTCTTTGAAGGAGCGATGTTTGCATTTTTTTGTGAAAATTGCTTGGGAAGACTATGTTCTAAAATGCCTTCACATGTCATTTGTTATATGCAAGAATTGCGGAGATAGCTCCTTTAACATTAATTTTATTAGAAGGGGCTGATTCCTCTAATGATGATGAAGTTATGACTTTGCTCTAATGATCATATTTTGTGATTGCTTGATAGGATCGACACAAACGATCTCAACAGATAAAAGGCGACGCTAACAATCTGTATAAAAATGGACTTTATGGGGACGCGGCGGCAAAATATTCAGAGGCCTTGGAACTATGTCCCCTGCGAGAAGAGAAGTTGCGATCTGTGCTGCTTGCAAACAAAGCTGCCGCTCTTATGGGACAATCGAACAACAAGGAGGCGCTTCCTTATCTTAACAGAGGTACAGTAACTGGAAAGTTACTTAACAAAAACAAAATATGTGACAGTTATGAATAATAATAATAGTAACAATGACTGTGTTAGCACATTCTCATTATTGACAGCGCGGTCTGCCTCTGGAAAGCATGCAATAGCTACCTCTAGTATTCTATAGTAACTTATTTGGCAGCTATCAGTACCGCTATCGATGAATTTCACGACAGATTTCATAACTGATAATTTATGTCCTTTAATTTGCAGCTCTAGAGCTGGACCCTGATTACTTGAAAGCCCTCGAACGGCGGGCTCGTCTTAATAAAATTCTAGACAACCTCGACGACGCACTACGGGACTACGAAAAATTGCTTGAAATGAAACCCAAACATTATGATTATATATCGAATGCAAGAGAACTTCGAGAACGTATTCATGTGCGAAACGAAGAGATGAAGCGGAACATGATAGGTAAACATTAAATTACTTTTTGTTTCCAGTTTCTTTTAATTGCCTTTTAGCAATAGTGGAGATTCAAAAACACGTTTTTAAATTTCCTGGTTTAAAAAGAATTGCCCGAACTTGTATTATTGGGTCCCGAACAACTATCGGATGCTTTTAGATCGGGTTGATAGTAGTTTCACATAATTGTATTTTACGTAGAGTGTGTGTCTTCTCAATGTGGAGGTCTTGATTACTTTTCTTGTTATTCTTTAATAAGTAACCTTAAGTAAGTAAATCAGTAAGTCATTTTTACCATTTTCAGATATGCTTAAGCAGCTTGGTAACGTGTGTCTCAGGCCATTTGGCCTATCGACAGACAACTTCACAATGGTTCCTAATGAAAATGGCGGATACAACCTCCAAATGAGCGGGAAGCATCAGCAATAATTAAGCATAGTCCATCTATTATCAGTTTTGAACAAGCCTTAGAAGCTTGGTGCAAGTATTTTAAGGTTTGTAAAAACGTGATTGCTTTAGTCGTATGTACATTTAATTTATATGGCATAATATGTGGTTACGTTTAAGGGTATTGTGAAGGAGTTGGTAGAGAAATGCTGGGGGACCAAGATAATGCCGTTATTCGCACCCTGGCGTCGGTGCGGCCTCTAATGTTCGAACTCATAACTGAGGCAGGCATCATTATCGGCCTGGCTGTAACGAAGCGCCATAAGCTACACGATCCCCTAACGTACAACTTAAAAAAGTGCAGAAGGTAACATCCTATTTTTAGCCAGCAATGTGGGTAGCTCGTGGTGTTTTACTCTACCTCGTCCCATCAATCGACAGATACGTTTGTTGATATATAATTAAACAACGAAATGGAAATAAATAGTCGTTATTTAATATTATTCTGGCGTGATGTTGAGTTTACATCGGATGGTAGGTACGGCTACTTGTTGGCAAGGTAACACATCTTACAAACAAAAAGTTTTCTTTGAATGAAATTTCTGTTCATATATAAATAACTTTTAAATGGAGGTAAAAGCTGATCGTGAGTGAGATACATATCTTTTTGGCGAAAAGTGGCGCAAGAACATGTTATCACGCGCTAAATGCGGAACGCATAACCAAAGCGTATATTCGCCTTGACATAAGGAAAATATTAATTTGGATAATTATATATTTAAATATTCTTCATAAAAAAAAGAAATAAAATTCAGCAATTAGATCCTACGACGTAAATTAAATTTATTAGTACGTGTTATTAAGGCATTCATTGTTGTTGTTGTTTCAACCGAGATGTTAGTAATATTTTGGGTTAGGTTTATTACCCTTCTATTTTTCAGAAGTTAAGCTATTTTCAAAAGAGATGGGCACAAAACAACACCACCAACTTGAGTTTTTATGATAGATAACTTAGATCTATCTTGATAAACACGGCCTTGCATTTCCTACCGGTCTATTTTATTAGAACTTAAGTGAATTTAAAGAGAATTCACTCTACTTTAAATATCTTCGGTGATATCCTTTGATGCAACCATATTTTTAACTAAGAAGATGAAGTCGTTGACCACTCACATAAAACTGAAATATTATACTACTTGGAAATTAAAAGAGTTTGAAGTCCTCAATGCTATGACATTTATATGTACTAAATAGCCGTTTTAGAAAATGATGTTTATTCATGAACTTGGTAATAATTTTTTATTTGTCAGTTGCCATCATTGCTAACTATTATACTACTGCGCTCAAAATAGGCGCTGGATTCGCGCTGCAAACTACTAGTGATAGCTGCCTTAAATATTCCCCTTTCACCTCGTTACTCATATTAAGACCTCACGATTTTTAAGCCCTTTAATGTTATTTTTTAGTACTTTTTAGAAATATTATCAGTAGGTTCTATTGTTTAGATTGCAACTAAGACTGAACAGGGATTCATTATTGACGTTGAGAAAAATACTGTCACACCTTGTTGACCTCTTCGGCTACCTATCCAGGTTTAATGTGTACCAAATAGCTTGTTCCATGCTAAGCGTTTACTTTAAGACCATAACAATTAAAGCACCCAGTCTCATTCACCCAATTGGTACCAAACCACTTGTCTCAAGTGTCGAAGGCACTTATCCTCTACGTAGTGTCCTCTACATATCCCCCCCCAATCCGGGTCTTAGAAATATCATGTCTAGGGGTCCTAATCAACCTTAGCGAGAAAATCATGCTAAATGAGTTTATGCATCGTCCCTAGTTATTGAAAGCGGAAAGCCTTGTGTCAACCGCCACTGAACGGGGTTGCATATGTGTAAAAACACTGCTCTGTCAAGTGAGCATGTGCCTATAAGACTGCATTGTGTTTGTCTATAAGCGTTTGGGTATCATCAGCGTACCAATGGGTGCCCTTTAGAATTCTCGATGTTCTAGATAAAGTAGTCGTAAGTCCTAAAAGCGTCTATATTGTACTACCGAATGCTTCTGCCTTCTCTTATGAGTTCGTTCAACGACTGTGGAATGACATTTTGTGACGCTCTGAAATCGGCCATTTGCGCTTCTAAGTTATAAACTAAGAAAATTCTGCAAAGTTGCGTCTAAACTCAGGATGCCAAGGCCATATAAGGCTTATTCTAATGCGCCAGCCTCTTGCACGACATAAAGTGAACAAAGCTGCTCTACACAGGGCTGATGCTTTCTTTCAGTGCCACAAACAATAGTGTTGAATTGGCTCTAAAAAGAAAACTTGACTAATGTGTAGCTCAGGGACCATTGTAACGAATTCTCCGCGCCAGATGAATCCGCGCACTATTGCTTTTCTTTTTTTCTTTTGATGAAGGCTGTGTGATTTGGATCGCAAAAGTTTGTGGACAGAATAGTAGCAGTGTTCGACAAAACCGTTTCCTACAGACACGCAAAGTTACTTTAGAATTTGCTTAGGATATACTGGTATCTATCCCGGAAACGCTAAGAAAGCAAATTATCGAATACAAAACCGACAACGGCTAATAGCCAAGCTTTCATTAAAATGATCGCTTATTATTAATGGTGCAATTTTATATCCAGCTTACCAAAGTAATACATCCGGTTAGTCGAGAATGAGTGTTGACCGAGATTCTTTCGTGACCGAAGTGTCACACATGCTTTAACAAGCCGCTCTCTGAGTTCAGTATGAAAAACGTTATTTGTTTTTCTCTTAACCTTTTCTTTTCTGATATAGACGTTTCTACTTCAGAAGTAATTCATCATAAGCTAATTACAATCGAATACTTTCGGTTGCGAGTCATATTCAGTTGACAGCTCATCAAGGCTGATACTGTGGCGCTTACGCAGATGACACTGAATAAAACGGAATGTTTTGTACACAAGATTCAGACCTATTACGATATGTCCTGCGGCAAGTTCATGCTACTTGATGGCAGCCTTTATTTTAACCATTAGCATTCTTACCTCTTTCGAAATTTCGTCCGTACAAGCTACTGGAGAAGCCGGCACAGTTGCAACTTCGAGTTGATCAGGAAGTGTACTGCAGCTTCTGCTGTCATGGCGCTGTTAAAGAGCAAGTTGTTTACCCCCTATATTTATAAAAACATCTGTATGCGTATGAAAGTTGAAATAAGATGCGGCTGAAATTTGGACGAGAAATTCTTAACGGGAATTCTAAACTTTAAAGTGTTTTTGGCGTAGCAGTCTTGAAACTTATGCTTATTATGATGAAAATGAGAACAAAAAAAATGAACGTGCTGCAGCGTAAAAAACGGCACTAGACACACATGGAAATACCATTAAGTCAGGTACAAACAACTTCTGTTGGAGAATAATGTTTACCGCTTATTCACACGGTGGCTTTGCCATATGAGTTGATACGCTAGGCAGGAGCTTACCCTCCATACATTCTCTGAATCTGAGCCCGAAACATCGAAGTCGTCCCTATGTTTTATAGGCAAAGCATGGTAAGGCAGTTTTTTTCCTTCAAGACATCCCTAATTAAGAACGACCCTCACTCCCAACATTTCCGCAACAGAATGAAGCTCTTCATTACATCACCAAGGAAACGTCTGCTTCACCGAAATGCTTCCTGGCATGAGAAAGCGTGGCACATGCCGCTAACGTGTGAAGGGCTGTGTATCAGGTTTCCTCCGTGCATAACACACAACTGCTTGAATATGCCTTATCTGTCTTATGCAGGTAGCTTTAAAAGGTTTTATGGCCTGAAAACATCTGCGTCAAGTGATAGATAACTTTTCTGCCAGGTCTATTAGATAGATATAACATCGATGAGCGCCGCATCCAAGACTAGTCTGGGTCAAGCATCCCATTTATTCTACCACCAGTCAATTATTCTTCCTTTGGTATTTTTTGTTGGATTCTTCCACAACATGCGTCTTTCTCACATCATTAAATCCCAAGGTGTAGTCTCATGATGACAAATCAGAATGGACCCTCGAAGATTAATTTCCTTTATCTTGTCCATAACCGGCCTGTAGTCTAAATTAAGTCGTCCTATGGTCAGAAGCAGAAGTCAGCGAGGAATAGTACGTAATTTTTTAGTCGCCCAACATTATTTACCTTACTACATGTATTCATAAAGAACCCTCATGCTTCCAAAAACAATGACGTGACTAGTCGTTCGGACTAAATCATTTCTTATGGTTCTAAAAAAAAAAAAAAAAAAAAAAAAAGTCTGTCAAGCTAGTAGGCTGGTAATTCTACTGTTTCTTTTTCAATACAGTTAATACGATGAAATCAAATGAAATAATTCCGCATGCACTGGGTGTTGTACAAATCAATCTACAAATATTCTTTTTCCTAGCAAAACCGTACACCGAATTACTATCGGGATTATGTCGATGCCGTTCCTGAAGCAGTTTTTGCTTTGGCGCCGAGGTGACAGTCAAAAGCATTTCGAACGAGGGTGCAGCAAAGATTGCCAGTAGGATGCAGAAGTGATTTTGTATTTCAAAATTACCCTTCACCACTATAGGGTGTTCCACAAGGAGTTATCGTACGTTGTCGAGCTTTGCAGGTATTTGGATCTTCTAAGACATGTACAATCGACTATTTACCAAAGAACCTAGGGAAATTATACATATACATATGTCAAACATCTGCGATTAATTTTAGGCTTTCTGAAAGGAAGATTAACTTGATTCATTATGTTAATCGCCGTCCATTGCATAACGCGGTCACAACCATGCGTAAATCGGATTTCAAGCTCGTAAAACACAATCTTTAACTTTCAAGATGGACTTATAGACCAGGTTAATCTAAATAAAATAGGATATATCTGCTGAGTTTGTTTTATTTGCTTAGTCAGTGAAATATGTTTATATTTAAATACATATCCTAATCATTTGTTTACGGGCCTAATCTGAAATAACATAAACATGATATTAATATTGTATATGTTCTTGTCGGTGGATGTTTACTAACATGTTGTATTTTGCGTGCAATTTTATTTCAGGGAAAGTAAAATCTAAGGTGGGAGGCTTTCTAACAGTAAACCGGCTACTTATAAATCCAATTTTGTATTAAACACTATAGTCGTTCCCAAAACGATTGAGGGTTTTTTATATCTTTAGCTAAGTGACATGGTTTTATCAGCTGTTCGGCATTACTGCTCTTCTCTTTACGTACAGACAATGTGCGTACATATTGATTGGTCGTCCTTGAGCTCTCTTTCATTTCGAGGCGAAACTTCATGGCACCTCAGCGTGAAATCGGACACAGTCGCTCGTGGCATACTGCTGCTAAGCTCTGTAGCATGCTCTTTGGTAGCATTGCCAACAGTGTTTGTGCGTTATGCTCATTGACCCTCGCCAAGGCCGTCTAAAGGCCTCCTCGCCGTTCAGCTCTGGTGCGAAGACCATTTTCAAGAAGCTACTAAACTAAACCACTACGCTGCAGTACATCGTAGCAGGAGATTAGCGGGGTACACAGACAGAACGACCTAAAGCAGAAAAGCGACGATAAAGATAGCGGCGAAGTATGGAATACGGCTCGCCCATTCATCCACCTTTCTCTAAATGATGTCTGCAATGGTGCTCAGTTTGTTGGCAATTGGTACTGTCATTCGTGTAAGCGATACACAAGCGTTGCTGTGGATATTTGTTTGTTCATCTCTTTCAACTTATACGCTCTCTCTATCGAAGTTTTACAAACATTAAGTCTTTGAGAGGGCTCTCTGGTTCGGACAACCGTTGGTTTCTGTGGGTAGAAAGTAGGGAGCAATGCTAGAGAGCGTTGTTGCCGCCGCCGCCGCCTTTGATAATGGATCATTTCTAACAGATTTGAGAGTGACGCTAGAGCAGGTGGTGACTCGTATATGTGTCTGTGAATCATCTTTCTGCTACAGTCTTCGACGCTAGTGACGAAGAGCGCTCTCTCTCTCTGTGACCTTTGATTTTACTAGATAAATTCGTACAGTAGGAGCACTCCTTTTTCGGCTGTCACGGAAATTGCGAAAGACGATACACCGCGAAGAACGCTCCCGCCGGTCCAGGTATTAGCGTGCTTCTATTTTGCGTATAGATTGAAAAGGCTTTATAGAGTAAGTAGGCAGTACGGTGAATATGTACCCGAATGACTGTACCAAGTGTACGTATGTAAAACAGAAACTGGCCACTATCTATATATGGTATCGTTTATGTATGGGGTCGGCTGGGCCATCCGTATTTTGTTCTGTCTTGATCTATTCTAAAAATATAGGAACATGTCGATATAAATTTTTCTATATATATATATATACGGGTCTCTTTCCTTGCTAGAATTGTCCGCTTGAAGGCAAAGTTGAAAAAACATATAGCTATGTTATACTCCATTTGGTAGTAATATAGGTTTAATGCACACTTTGGTTAAATCGAAGGCTCAACCCATTAGAATCAAGGCTAAGTACATATGAGAAGTTAACTTTTAGTTCTAACACATTACGCAAGTCAATGGATAAACATCGCAGGTCGTTCAAGTGCTCGAACAGACCGACACTATTTATCGCGTTAGAATGGTAATAATTTACATTTACGTTATTTTAGGTTCTTCATCTGCACCTCCCGAAGTCAGATCTTTCCAAGGTCACCACATTTATTTTGCAGTGAGCGACAGGGCTAAAATACTGTTCTATTATAAGAAATGCTCAGGTTCGGACATTTTGTTATCAATAAAAAATTGTTTTGTTGAGATAACCCAGAAGAGGTAAATATCTAGTTATTATTAAGTAAACTAGTAATTAAAGTGTCCCTTCTGGTAAAATATCTGTGACGTGGCTACTTAGCATCGGGGCATATCATCTTCTACGGCATATAGAAAAAATTTGGCATTGGCATAGGCTTATTCGACATTTTTGGAAATGAATGCTAAATAGATTCTAGCCAGATGTTCGCTGTCACACCTCACGACATTCGAACTAGTTCTAGTATTACCTTACGGCTCGTTGACAGTTTATAAAACTGTAATTTAGTTATTTTGGTTGTTGAGTTTACAAAATATTATATAAATTCAAGGTTCGCTTCATAACGAAAGGCTAATATCATATTGCCTAATATATATATTATGGGTTATCATCTATTTTGTATATGTATGTCTATGCACTTTTTGAGTCTTAAAGTGAGGGGTTAAACAGGGTAAGTAAAGTTTGTATGTATCCATGTAAAAAAGATTACGGAAGCGGCTCCAGCGATTAGATTAACTTTGGTGGCCGGCTTGGCTCTACGAAAAAACTTTATGTCGAAAAACTTATATTTGGGAAAGCTTTTTTGCTCAAAGTTATAAAAACCGAATTAGTGCAAGTCATGATGTCGGGGAATTATACATTGCGTTTTATCAAAATATCATCCCTTTTTATTCAACTGGGTAACACAGGTATTAAGTGGTGGCACCTGTTCGACCCTACTCTGGGCCTGTAAGGCCCATGCTCACTTATCCCCCCAGCGTCTTACAAAACTCGTACAGATCGAACTTTTTCAATGCAGGCTTCTCATAAATCAACATTGCCTTTTATTGATGCGAATTTACTTCAGAGTGATTCTAAAACTAGCTTGGATATCGAAAGCCTGAACTAAATGTCAACACTTGTCCTCTGTCGTAAGTGCAATACCTTAAATGACTGCGCAGCCTTTCTACCTCGGCTAAAACCTTTTACCTTATACCATTGCTACTAAAAGCTTCATCTACGTGCATCTACGCAACATCAGCTGCTGTAGATATTTACCGTATATCAAGCGCCTTTTTGTAGATAAATGAAAATATAGTCGCCTTGTTGCGGACCCATTAGAGCGCCTTAATTCTCTCCCTTGGAGATCGCCAGGCATTAGCCTCATACGTCCACTCAACTCCTAGCTCGCCCGGCCCAACGTGAGTCGCGCACGATTTGCCCAAATGCAGGCAAAGCAAATACCGGCGACAAGAGGCCAAGGACCCAGAGCCGATACTGACGGATAGCTGCTTACCCGCCAAGTACATGTCCTATAAAGTCCTATTCGAACCATAGGAATTATCGACCACCTTTCTATCCAGTTTTGCCTTTCTACTAGTGCCTGGTATTACAGTCACAATATCCAGTCAGCAGCGGCAGCAGTAACAACAACAGGAATGGCCGCAGTTCACAGATCGTCTCTGGCAACGTGGCGATTATGATCACAAAAAGAGTTGATATTGGTGCCTGCAACGATGCGGACGGCGCAAATAATTGCGCCAACGGTGTGCGGTAGCACCACGATTCAGCTGTGGAGCATTAACTCTATACTAGTGGTTGGCGATTGTGAACCGTCGTAGAAAAGGGAAAACACATTGGAGCGACAACAACAAAATAGAGGGCTCACTCGGCATTTGATTGTTATTGTTATGCCTGGCCCGTAACGTTTGCGATAGCTGGTGCCCGCTGTTGCCATCGCCGCTGACGTCGGTGCGTATCATCGTCAACGTTGTGGTCGCTGATTGCTGATGACTGAACGACGTTGTGGTCGCGACCGGTCATCCCGACGCGCGGCGACGGCGGTTCTTACTGTTGCCTCCGTTGCTGTCGCTTATGCCGTTTGGCCATCCATCGTCGCGCCTCAGCCCGCTTTTTTGTTGACGCCAAAGCTGCCCACTGAGATTTGGTTGCCACCAACCGAAAACGCGAACGGACAGATCGCTAGTTGTAGTGGCGCTCAGCTGTTGCAGAAGGACTGAAGCAGAAATCGAATAAGAAGGTATTGTCAAGGGCTTTATTCCGTATTTGTTGTAGTCAAGCAAAAACTCGCACAAGCTGCAGTTCGGGTAGATCTGTCTTCGGTGGAGTACAGTCGGATAGTAATGGTTAAGAAACTAAGTTGGTGTTGCCTCTGTTGTTCGTTGACAAAAGCAGACAATACGTGAACGACGGTTGCAGGACAATAGGATCAAAAGACAAAGTAGACGAAACGAAGGACAACGAGGAAGGCCATAGTTCGATGGCATTTTATTTCAGTCAGCCTCGCTGGTTGGTACATTCAAGAAAGTGTAATCACGAAAACTTTTAGAACTACTGTGTAGTTAGTTTTTGTGCGGACTTGAAAGATGTAGAGGACTTCAGAGGGTTGGTCTAGAGGGAAGAGGTGACGAGCACAATAGACGAAGTCATTTGCAGGATTGCCTCTAAAGTGATAGAAAAAACTATTTGGTGATAGCATACACGATGGCGGTAAGTTTGTTCATGTTGTATAACGTGTGTTTTGAATATGAGCTAACTTGTAGAGAAACGTCTTTGACCGAAATTCTATTATTTATTCACTAGAGAAATTAATAGTGTTACTGATAGCTGCAGATTGAGTGTAACTGATACTACCTCAATTGATTTGATAACTAGCCACAAGGAATGGAAGCACGTTAAAAAATACCAAGGTTGAAATTTTGCCTTCGTTTAAAAACAATCACCACTTTTTCTAGTGGTGTTTTAATAGTTTGGACTACACGTAAGTGCAGACTGTACGCTGCCTTAATCGAAATATGGTTTTTTAAGCGAAAGTAGCCACAGTAAAATATAGGTGTTTGAGTTAAAATGATCTAGGTAGCTAAAAGTTAGGTTTGGATCTGATCCTAAAGCAAATACGTCGAAATTCTTTAATCCAATGCAGTGCGTACTGCACAAACAGGAAACAAAATAAATAAACATGATCATTAAACGAATGCTCTTACTCAGTTTTTTTACTTCATGAGAACGTATATCAACTACGTACACAGCTGATTCATTAAAGTTACGATTATTGG
This sequence comes from Varroa jacobsoni, assembly GCF_002532875.2. NCBI lineage: Eukaryota > Metazoa > Arthropoda > Arachnida > Mesostigmata > Varroidae > Varroa > Varroa jacobsoni. Next base: position 385,487 of record NW_019213965.1, on the reverse strand, counting down.
TTTTCGACAATACTTAGACTATCGCTCGACGTAGTTAGCTACGAGCTTCTGTTCGTTGTTCACACATTTTATCTCCCTCGTGGTACATCCGTTACCTTTTTACTTACTGGTGACGGACAGCATTAGCTGGGAAATAAAGTTCGGTGAGAATGATGAAAATGATCTGACTGCATAACTTAACCCAGTCTTGCTTGATCGAATGTGTTGTAATACCGCACTTCATGCTATCAGCCATCTATCAGGTTGTACCAATCCCGCTTGTACCTTTGATGACGGAGTTCTGCAAACTTCAAGATGAAACTAACACAATTATGATGAGCTATATGTCTATAGATCGATTGTATCTAAAACGAGGAATGTAATTCGCTTTTCGGAGAAAATTGTAGACGTTATTGATTCGCAAAGTTGACCTCGTTGGGTCGAAAATATGATACGTTTCATGTTACGTTTTAAGTATACTTCTATAACACTACTACTCCCTGCACCTATAGCGCTTGTTGGCTATTGAACAGCACGATTGGCTTGCGTTAGGTGTGAGTCGTCTGTTGCTAAACCGAATGTTCGGAGCGCGGTTTTTTTAATTTTAACTTGCTTTTCGAGTCTGAGTCATTGGCATTCGTTGTTTCAACATTAGTTGTCATTTATTAGTTCTTTACCTATCGTTTGAATACCAGGCCTCCATGCTTAATAAAAATTTAAATATGGGACGCACGCTATACAGAAGGGAATTGCCTGGTATAAGTTTCTGTTGTGGCGTTTATGTTTTGTCTGTCTTAGCCTGTTTGTATAATGGAAAAAACATCAAAACGTTATGGCGGCTCCAAATCATACGGCGGCTGGCCCGTTTATACCCTTCGTCGCTTCAGATGGCATGGCCCTTATTCTATCATTTTGATGTGCAAACGCGTTTTCAATGGGTCTTGTTCCGTTCATCAGCAAGAAAGATTATTTCTCCCCTGTTGAAGTGAGGAATAAAAATTTTTTAATTATAGGCAGAACCTGGTATACAACAGCACTGCGCATATTAGGAGAGGTCAATAGAAGCAAAAAACTTTGTTTGCAGTAACTCTCAAGTTGTTTTCAATGCATTGTATACTATCACACAGCCAGTTTTTGTGGATACACTTTTCGTCGCTCACCTCAGACAATATTTGTATTTTCGCTAGGAAAACTATTCAAGCAACGAATACGACGAGAGCAAGAAGCGGCGAGTTAATGAGCTTTCCCCTCCAAAACTCCAAAAAAAAAATATTAGGCACAGCAGCCAGAAAAACAGTCGAGTATTAGCACCATCTAAGTCTGGTAGACTGAGAACATTCCTAATATGTAATTTCTGCCTATCGAGCAAGAATGACATAATCATGCATTTTAGATCAAAATCGGGCTACATTACAGAGTAAAACCTGTCAAGTCAACTCTAAGAGCTATTGGCAAACTGTCGCATGTTAAAATACTCTTAGAAACGTAGACGTCAGTATCATTGGATCGTCTATTGTTTATTGGTTGGTTTCTCAAAGAAAAATTGAGTTCGAAGTTGAAAAAATTAATTATAGCTGAACAGGACCTGGGCCGGTAAACGTTTGTAATTAAACTGTAACTTTTTACTGGTCATGTCATTATCAGCATTTAGTATAATATTTTTCTGCAATGATTTTATGCAGAGCGTGTATGAGCCATAGTTCTAGCGATTTTCATGTCAGTAACAAAGTGTATACGGACAAAAAAACGAAAACGTTAAGCAGTCGTGTTTCCCAAAAAAAAAATAAAAACTACTCGTATACCTTAACGAATACTGCACAAGCGAAGAATCTCTTGACGTTTGCTCCACTTCTTTTGAGGACTATGATTTCAATAATTACTGGGACAATCGTAACCAAAGATATCCCAGCTTTCAGAATCACTGTACAAAGTTATCTGTTATATTGTTGTTGCCACTGTCTCTTTATTGCCATTTCGACCGTGACCAGTGTGCTTCCAGTCTTTCAGTAGATGACCCACCTGGGACACCTTCTCAGAGAGGCAAGGCGCACCATGTGCATACTTGTTTACTTGCCGTTTGCTCACTACTTGCCAGTACAAGAGATAGTGGTATTTACGCACTAGTCGAGTATTAGCTGCAATAAACCGCTAAAAACCCATGAGCTTCCGATGCGTTCGCTCAGTAGCTGGGGCGCGATTAGACTCTCTTGAGCTATTTACTTAGACCCACACATTCATGCACAGACAACGAATGATTACAGACACACATGAATGCAGGTACGACAACAGGCGAATAGTGGCGATAAGGAAGAGCCTGACGTTCTTCGTTATCATTTAGAGGCATCATCCTCCCAATTCGATTCGTTTTGAGACCGAAAAAGGTGGTCCTCAAGGCCCGACGTCACCAAGTAATATCTGATTTGTTCAAAAGCCTACTGAACCGTGGGGTAGGTTTGTCTCGGATGGACAAGTTCGAATTCTGTGAAAGTGTTTATACACTCATTAGACACATATTACGCACTTCTCTCCTTCATTCCGTTTTGTTGATAATCATCTGATTTTTTCGAGGAAGCATCTTGCAACCTCTGCTGTTGTTAAGCTTTATCTGCCTATCTGATAGGCCGGAAAGACACCGGCGCAGAGCACTGTCCAGTGTTCAACAATGACTTGCTAGGCATTGATAGCATTGCAACCAAACTAGGCCGGCATAGTAAAATGAAAGAGAAATGACGAATGAAAAATCTCATGGTATGTGTTTATGGTAAAAGTGTACAGAACGGTATGTCGAACGGTTGAGCGAACTCCACGAATTGTATAAACTACACGGAGCTTGGAGAAAAGAATTCAGTCGTGGTTTTGCCAATACTTTAGAACAGGTACTTTGCTTTTTCTAGGTTGGGTTTCGAATGGCACGAACATCATGAACGGCAATAATGAATGTGGGAAGAATGATTACGCACCGCTATCAGATGAAACTTCACAGAATGCTTGAAAACTTCAGTAACTACATACACGTTACGGATATGGCCCCTAAATCCACGAAGTGAATCACCACCACACTCAGTGAACTGACTGAAGCCACCAGTTACAATGTCAATCAAAATAAACCCGATTACTGGTGCTTGAAAGTAAAATTGAAGGCATACACAGAAAGGGACACATAAAGCTCATTATGTTTTTAAAGCCTTTTCTACGAGGGATTAGTGCCGAATAGCATATAGAAGGTCCTGAAATATGGCAAGCATTGACACAAGTGTTTCGACTAACGAATATCAAGTGTTCAGCTGCTTTATAATGCGATACATAGTTTTTTTGCAGACAAGAACAAACTGTTGGGAAAAAAATGACAGCCTAAGTACTAACGGCGCCATATAGCAAACGTATTTAAAACGTGTTATTCAACGTCGAACCTTTAGAAATTGAGGGTGGTCGTTTATTTGCCAGGCGCTAGTTGAGATGTTCGAGTTTGACCGGACTTACACACAAGGGTCCTTATATTACGGGGGCGAATTCGCATATTTCCTGCGGTACGACCTTCTGGTACCGATTTCCAAAAGCGACCTGAATACCCTACAGATTGCTTCAAATAAACTGAGGTCATTGTCATTCGCTAGTAGGCTATGACAGCTGATGGAACGACCTAGTTACCGTAGCCACTATTCGTCTCAAGTTTTTATCTTGAAAAACTTCTCGTCCCTCGACTAGATAAGACGACTATTTGAAATTAAACCCTTTAATGTGCTCAGTTAAAACAAATAGAAATTTGGAACACTGAAGGATTATGTGCCTATTGACAATATCAAGCTTACTTACGATTATTTTTCGAAAAGCGTAAACCAAAATATTGAGTCTAGATACATTTCACGCTTCTTTCCTTCGGAAGTGGCTTGAGCATTTCATCATTTTTTTTATAAGCTGTGCAAAGACATCGATCACATATATGTGTATATATATCTCAGTTTAAAGCCTACACGATCGGTTTAGAAATTCGTAGCTGAAGACATAAGCAGCTTGAGCGAGCCTGACAGCAGAAAGAACTGGACTTATTAACAGCACTAGTGATCCAGTAATACAACTACCCAATTAACTAACTATCAGTAACAGCAGTGTCCCACCGGTAACTCCGCTGACAGCTGCAACCTATACTTGGACATAATCGTCACGCGATGCTATTGGCACTTAATTTGCGTCACGACACGGAAGCAGCAATTTCACTTGAATAAAGACTAAACTCACTTCCTCACAATACGTTGCGCTTTATAAATTAATGCCCAAGTTATAGCTCTTGCGCCCAACGAACTAGCCGTAGTCGTAGTCCCTTGGTGCTAAACTCCCCCGTCCATATCCCCGTAGTAGCGTCTTAGTACGAAATCATCCTCAATTCAATACGCGACGTCAGCCCGCTATGATTGTCATTGCGACAGCTGCCACTAATACCACAGCCGCGGTTGATGCTACCGCTGACGCCACCCAGGCGTCCCCGTACGACGCCCTTTTATCTCTGTCGCGTTGTCTTGTAGACCAAGGTCAAGCAGGCGAATAGCGCACGACATCGCTTTTCTTAAGTATAGAAGTTTCGCTGCCGATGCAATTGCAGCCACTGTTACCGGTATGGTCTGACTCCTGCCGCTTGCCATCCCGTGTCTCGGATGTCTCGTATAAGTGCGTATGTTCTTCATATGTATATTGGTCTGCGTAACGTCCTTCTGCCCACTCTGAGTGATTCTCGCGGGTGCAACTCATTCACTATCAGACCGTAGTGAGTAGATACGGCGCTAATTGTACAACAGCTAAAACAACGCCGTTGCCAGTAGGCGACGTGATGACTGGACCAACGAGCCTGGAAAGCACGTATTTAGTCGGCTCGAGTCCCAGCTTCGCAGTCGAATGTGTGGGCAAGCATAGATCAGGCCTGCCTTCTGCGAACAGGCGTAATGTCAGAATGCGACTTTCGCAGCTACTAGTGTACTAGTATCCACAACCACACCACGCAGTTACATTATACCAAACAATGATTAGAAGCTCGTGAAATACAGACACACGAAAGCATACATTTGCGAGAGCAGGCTGCATAGATGCACGTACATTTGGTCACTCATATATACAAACTGCGGCGCAGTAATCGTCCCATACACATACACAATCGAGGAGACAGACAGTGTGCTATGGACAGGCAGGCTGTACAGCCACTGTCGTACGCTATACGCAAAGATATCAATACCAATAACACCAGCAGCTCTACACATCCGAGGTATAACTGAACGAATGCAGGCACCTGGCAGCGGCTGTAGCTTTTATCGTTCTCAGTTTCGATCTTGACGGTCGAGCAAATAGATCCCGCAGTCTTAGGAAAGAGGTAACTCGAGAAAGGAAGCGTTCGGATAGACAAGACGGCACGGCACAAAACAACAGTGGACACTACAAAATAAGCCGCTTGCTCTTCTTGAGTGGCTCGCGGACCAGTTGATAAGTTCGAATGGTCTTCGTGACAATGATTCCGTGCCATCGGCAATAGCGGAAGGCTGATCGCGAAGAAGGCGACAGCGATAGCGGCAGAAATAGATACGCAGAAACTGATGGAGTGGACGTAACTGTGCAGGAGGGAGGCATTGAAAGGTCTAGAAAGAAAAGACTAGAACTGATTCGTTTTTATAGTAGCTACAACAAACGCTGCCAACATAATGCCGCGTTACGCAGTGTAAATGATGAATACACATTACGGCCGTGCTGGGTATTGTAAACGTTCCTTGCCGTTGCGCGCGTCAAGACAGAGAGTGATACAGGATTTCCTTCACTTTGCATGTCTGCACGAATCACTTTCCGGTTTTCTTCTTGGATTCTTGGCCGGCTTCCCCTTACTCCTCGGTCCCTCTCTACTGACTGGCGAAGTGGTACCTGGTAGACCTCGAAGTTTCGAGTCCATTTCGGCGTGGGAATTCCTCGACATGCCAAAACATCGCGGCTCCCGTCGTTAAATTGGACTGCCCATTACGTTGCTAGCTAGTTGTGAGTGAATTGTACGGATAGAATAGAATATTCAAAAAGTGCAAGAAAACTTTTCTGCAACAGATACGAACGCACGTCCGTGGAGTTGGTAGAATAGAAAAACACTCCTTGTGACGTTTTTTCTGTCATAGGCTTTTCTTCAAGAGAGACAATAAAGATTGTTAAGCGAACAGACGTTGTGCTGCTGCTTAAACTTTGCGTGATATTACCGTGTTATACTGACCAGATTCTTTACGTGCATTCTATTGTTCCCGGCGTAATTGCTAATCTTTCAGAATGGTTCGCAGCGCAAGTGGTAAGATGGTTAGGTTTGGCGAATCATCGTCGCTTGAAAGGGCCAATTCGCTGAAGCGTCAAAAGCAGCTGAAGAGCCATCTTGCTACTCCAGTGGAACCTGTCGAAAAATTCAAGGTGTATGTGGAACTGCGCCGAAGGTACCGAGAAGAATTTAACGCGGTCCTCTACCAGCATATGATGCGTGAGTTTGGTTCCGTGCACAGATTCTTCCTTGAGTGCCTCCATGACTTTTTTAATGGCCACTATTCCAAGGTGCTTCAGAACGAGGCAAAAAAATATCGATATCCGGATGTCGAGTTTTTTGATCACCTAAAAATGCTCGATCTTGGCTGTGGTCCAACGGCCTATGCGTCGCTAAGTGGTTCTGCCTTTATCCACAACATCGTTATGGCAGACTTCACGCATGCAAACCTCATTGAGATCAACAAGTGGCGCAACGATATGGCTGATGCATTTGACATCAACTTCCTCGCCCAGATCGTATCATCCCTCGAAAATAAGAGGTAAGACAATTAACACGTAGCAACTAATGAAAAAAACGATGCTAATAAATAATTAATCCGTTTATTCCTGTTTTAAAGCTCAATACGAGACAATAATAAACGGTATATCAGATGTATAGGAAATTGCAATAACTGCACCCTATGCAGCAATTAATTAACATGATTCTCTACATTTCTGAGTTCCTACGGTAATAACACTCGGTCAACTAACCGGTCAATGAACCCATTTCATGCAACGACTGCTATACTTTCACGTTTCCATCATGGTGTGATAGCCTGATCATTACACTACATTGCAGCCTCCCAAAAAGCTCTGGTAGTCGAGACAGACCTCGATATATCTTGTATCTGTACACAAGCAAACCGCATGTAACAGGTTGAAGTGTAGTTATGTCAACGACCGACTGAAACGACTTAATCTCGAAAACATCGCTGACCACGCCCTCAAGGCCGTTTTAAGGCCAGCTTACAGAACACATATATCATAGGCGTACTTACCAGGACCATTGGCCTTTCGGAGCGCGCTGCTACAGCCAACACAATTACGATAGCACGTAAGCGTCGAGACACTGATTCAGCAAAGTCATATTCAAATTGCTGCCTTTGCAAGGTTGTTACCTTTTGCCTGCAGCGATTACCTGTGTCTTCTAGCTAGGTTCTCTGAGGTGCAGCTCGCCTGTCAAAAAGCCGGCACAGAGCATTTGTGGGTCGGATGTATGTGTTATGTGTATGGTGCGCTGCTCTACATAATCGTAAGCTGAAAAGCTCCGACCTTGCAGGCCACTGCAATAAGTCTATAATGTGTGTTTACGCTAAATACAGGAAGAATGAAAAGACTCTACTGAGGGAGTGCAGAGGACATAAGCACCATTATGAAGATAACGTCATTTGTACTCACTGCATTTTTTCGCGAAATTTAACAACGTAGTCGAGTATCTGTCGTGACGTGACCCTGACGGTGCTGAGCGAGGTAACGCGGGGGCAGTGGCGAGCCACTCCTAAAATGAACATCGTTTTAATTTAGTGTTAGATTAAGGGGATACTAGATGGCAAAAGTATCGATGTGTAACACCGTCCCGTACTTTATTCTATTATGCTATTTAGGCTTTTTGTAGGGAATAGAAGTGAGCATATATTTTTCAATGTGTATAGGCCCAGTCACTGGTCCATTCAAAGGACACGTTGTCCACGTGTCATATATTTCACTGTCAAGTTTACTTTCGTATCTGACATTGCTCTGTGTGAAGTCTCGGAATAAACTAAGTATGCTATTTCGCGAAGGAAGCGCATCTTGCGCTCTTCCGAAAGGCGCCGTATATGGTAAGACACATCTGGGCCTTAGATCATCCATCAACAATTATGAATTTTGCTTGTACTATCTAGGACTTTCAAGCTTGAATATACAAAATCGTTAAAATAGCCATTTTAATTTTTCTGCCTGACTACGTGAAAAATTTTGTTTTTATGGTATAAAATGCGTACAATTATTATGATAAACTGCCTATTTTTTTATCGTACGACAAGAAGTGGACTTTTACGTACCTGTAAAAATTATATTAACGCTGGCAGGAGCAATTACAGAATATGTTTCAAACCAAGTGAAACCGCTTCAATAACCGTTTTTGTTGAAAGCGAAAAACCCATCTTCCCTGGGCGGCACACGGTGATAATGCACCTTGCAGTTCCAAAATGCAACAGTAGAATAAAATGTGTGTATTTTACATATTGTTTTAGTTAATAGTACTAATGCAGCGGTGACCCTCGTTCCTCTCGTAGCATAGCCGATAGCTAGTTTTGTAGTAAATTATAGTGAAATTTTCGAGGCCTACACCGGTTATCGAATCTTGTACAGTTGGCACACATGCACTGGTAAATGTGTATGGGAGAGTTTTATGTCATTTGCTGATGTCGTACTGTGGTTGAACTTTCACTAAGCAACGCAAAACAACCGATGAGAAAAGAGGTTTTATTGGAGTACAATTTCAATTTTGAATTTTGGAGTAGATCGATCACTCAGATACCCACAAATATCTGATTTGGCTTTCTTCACAGTAATATGCGTGATGGGGGCTACGAGATCATCCGGCGAACGAAGGATTCGGTGAGCAAAACGTGCCGCTGTGACGTGACCGCGCCGTACATCCTTCAGGAAAGTCAAAACGACGCTCGATTTGATGTCGTTGTTTCGTCAACTTGCCTGGAGGCCGCATGTCTCGATGTACCGACATACGAAAACGCGATCTGGAAGATCGCCCATCAAATGCTCAAACCAAGCGGATTCTTTGTGCAATGTGGCCTCACTGGAACGACTGGCTATACAATTGGTACGTGTGAAGACAGCCTTGTGCTACGTCATAGCTGCCGCCGTTTACATAGCAAAGAGATCTGGGCACTAAGTTTTTACATGAATTATGCATTTATCAGAAGCTCATGGACGAAAGAAATAGTTATCTTGTCTAATTATAAAGTATCATTGAGTACAACAAGATTTTTCTTTAACTAACCAGTTAAAGTAGGTTGCTTTGTATGTCCTGTTTAGATGTTTGCTTATTCCACACGTTAGAATAAAGAAGATAGTCTTTTTTGCGACCACAGTACAATTTTGCAATGTTCTCAATTACAAAGATGTCAAAGTAAACAAACATTTCTAAAACGGGACAGAACATCATTGAATCACAATTTTGGTATTAAGTCAATACGTCCCTATGAAATTTGCAGTTGAGGTAAGCATGGGGCCCACTCTACTTCATACTGAAATACAAATCATGCATGTCCATAAGCACAATATAGTGATCAGGATGCTTTGCTTAGCATTGTGAGCAAATGCTTGAACGGTCAGGATCCAATATGTACACTAAGATATCGCCACTGTATAAAAAGATGTGATTTGGATTCAACTTCGATCGTATCATACCACATTCGTACCAGTTTCGATATACCTCATAATTTCTCTTCAATAAAGAAAATGCTTACGATTCGTCGAAGATTTCTGTTGTGAATGGACCCTCCCACGAACCAGCGCAAATCGTCATTTTTGGTCAACTACTGCGTCTTATTAGCTAAGCCAGCCGACGCTGCCATCGAAGGAAGTGCACATTTCTAACGTCTCGTTGTTGTTCAGTCCAACGATATACGTTTTACGTCTGTTTCGTATTTCGCCGTAAAAAAGATATTCGTATAGCCGAGATGCGATTGAAGAGCACTTATTAATAAGTGATTGCCGTCAACAATGATTAGCTGTCGCATCATCCATATGCAGCGAACGGTTCTTGTTTTTTCTGTGATCTGTCTCTGATTGAAGCAGGCCGTTGCAGGGTCTTTGACTTTGGTATTTAGCCGTCACCTTGATCCAGTGTGCACACGGCACACTTGTGCCCTGTCGACTACATAGAATGTTCGAGAAATGATCTTCACAAATTCATTCGTAGATATATAGTGAATGAACCTTACTGTTAAAAATGAGCAAAGAGCAAACGATCATCGAGTGTCGCACAATTATTTGGGAAGTTGATCTCAAAGCACGTGTTTAAAAACGTGCCCCCAACACTGGACAACAGGGCCTCTTTTTGTCGTTCTTTATGGGTCAGTTATAGTAGCCATTGCGTGCTTACTGAAGTACGAGCGAGCTTAGCATAAGACAGTTTGTTGATATTTAGGGCTAGAGTTGCAAACGAAAGGTTGCAACGTATTATGTCGGATAGATCGTGATCGAACAAAGGGAAGTCACTCCTGGGTAGCGAAATCAAAATATTACAGGCGACATGTTGCTAAATTAAAACAACGAATGGGCAGTACATTTTTATTATTGCTACCACTTGATTATGAAATTGTAAAGCATATTCTGCTGTCAGATAGAGATAACAGTGTGTCATTCATATATAGAAATGAAGAAAAGAAAACGATATAAAAGGAATTGTATACGTGGGAGCACAATGACTCGTATTGACCCTGTAATTATCGAATGGCGGAGATCCTTTATTCGTTTAACGCTGGAGTTGTGGATATATAGATATTGCATGGTACAGCTACCTGTTGTTTTTGCAGCTCGAGAACGATCTTACAGCTAGTATATTGGGTCATTGAGGACAATCTTACCTTTGGCATCTATTGGCAATAATAACTAGGAAAAGGATAAGGAAGCTCTTTATTTGAAAAATGTTCAGATTTTGCTAGGCGTCAAAAAAGTAATTCGGTAACCATGCTTACGTATATTAAACACACACACACACATTCAAATACACTCGCCAAATAGTATTTTAAAATATTGCTTAGTTAATTAGAAATAGTATTTCATAGTTTGTAGGTTTGGGCAGGTGTAGTAGGTTTGTCAAAGAATCAGTAAACAATAATATATAATTCCAAACCTCGTCAATTTCTGTTTCAATTGTTATGTGCATTAACAGCAAGCAATATTTATGTTCTATGAAACGTAGAATTTGTTTTACCTGTAGTTACGTCACAGCTTCAACGAGCTCAATATAGGAGCTCCATTAACCATTTTATCTCTAGCGAACAGCAAGGTACGAGCAGTCCGTTCATCATCACATAACATATTAAAAAGCTAGTCAATTGTCAATACAACCAATCAATGCTAATACATCGAGCCTACTTCGTTTCTTCTTTTGCTCTAATTCAATCACCAATACACTATAATATTACAGGCCAAACAACCTTCGATTGTCTGCCACTCACTGACGATATGGTAACCCGGGCAATGGATAATGCCGGCCTGCGGATACACTCGTTCCGCCACCTTAGGAACCAAGGCCACGTTTATGGTGACCGTTTCGAAAGCGCCTTCTGCATTGTGGCCCAGCGAGTGATGCCAATCCCAACGTGAACAACGAAGGATCACTTTAGGACAAAGACTATTTCAACCTGTTTGCTCTAACAGCTTATCGCTTTCAGCTTTTCCTACGTGCTATATTTCATATTTATTCAACGTTGTCCCGTTTTACACTACACTGCACGTTATATTATCAGTTTAAAATATCATGTTTCGTACCTTGTTGTATTGGCTTCTTACATGACGAGTTGCTGGAATATGCCCACTGTATGACTATAGTTTGACGATGCCCCGAAATGTGGGGTGCATTAAAGTTGTGTAATTCACTCAAATCACTAGAGATAAAGTTTCATTGAATTAGGATGATAACTAAAAATCCATTAAAAAATTTACATATCTAAACATACATGTATAAATTAATGTTTAATATATAGTGTATTTCACTGCTTTCAAGGAGCACACATTAGACTTTTCATCAATTAACTAATCGCTATCCCTATAGACACGTTCGTTAAAAGCAGCTAATCAACTTTCGGTAAGTGGCTATTAATGGTTTGTATGTTGATATAGACACGTCACAATGATGAGTAAATAGTAAGAGTTATTTCAGTAAGACGAATAAATTATTCATCCGCTAGTTTAGAGATACGCTCTGAGCTAAAAGAGATTATCCAGTGAAGAAAATATGTGTCGAGTGCTGGATCATATCTTATATGAGAAGAGAAACCTTACTACGTAAGCTCTACTCCCAGAGCGGAAGAGAGAGAAAAAAAAATTTAGGGAGAGTATGATACAACTTGTAATTTAACATGTAACAGCAATCGTGTGTGTACATATTCAATTGCATTGTTAAGCTGCTTCATTAATTTGCTTACTAAGTGAATAAGTGCTGCATAAAGACAATACAACCTAGGACACGTCGGACATATAATATTATACAGTTGATCATATCGGATTTCAAATCACAAAAAATAAAAATATATTAGGCAAACGGAACCTGAGTTCACGGCTGCATTATCTGGAATTGTTCCAGGAAATTTAATCAACAGTGTTATACATTGTTGTACATATAAATTTTGTCTAACAAAAATTAGTTGATTATAAAGTAGGCAAGCAGTTATTATTTAACAGTATGATAAAACTAGGTATAGTATTTCTACTATGTTGAATAGGAGAGCCTATTCGAGCGTGAAAATAATGAAGTTGTTGTTGCTCGTTTATCTGTTGATTTCAAAAGCCTTTGGGTTTCTGCTTACAATATTTGTAAAAAAAAATGGGTTTATAGCCATGTAAGTGTTTAAATAGACGAAATATACAGGCAACGCAAAACATTTTTTTTCATACTTTGGTAGGTATTATCAAGCGTAGCTCATTCGGAGGTCAGTAACTTGTTTAGCCTATTTTGAACAAACTCCTAGAACCTACTTTGCAAAAACATTGTCCATTGATTATTCCGTCCAAGGTGAGCTATCTACTCTTTATAGAATACGAGTACATCAACTCTTTTCTTGTATGGATAAAATGAGAAGAACGAAAAATGTGAAGTAACTTTTGACTCTCAGCTATCCTTTAGCTCTCAAAACCGGTCAGAATGAGTCTGTAATAACGCACTTAAATCAACCACAAATAAAAGTCTGTTCGTTTAATAACATAAACCTCAAGTGTTTCCGCACAAGCATTTAGTTCAATGATATCATCGGTATCTTGCTTCGGTCGAGCATATAGACTTACTGGCAGATTCGATCGTGTCAAAAGTGCTAGTACCTCAAGTTACTCGAGTGTGTAACCAGAGGCTCCCGTTATGATTGGCTTTGGCGCTTCTTGACGTTACTCGTTAAAGTCTCGCTTTAATTTGCCTGGTCTCGTTGTTACTTTGTACTCTATCTTCTTTCAAGTCGAACTTTTCTGAAAGCGATACAATAGAGGCAAACATGTAAATATCTAAAGACGAAAACAGGTGATAAGTGAGTAAAATGCAATATCATCGAACATTTACTTTGTTACGCATGATATACACACGCATATCAACATTGGTAATCTTGCCTTACGTAACATATGCCCGCGCCTCGAGCGCTTCCGACGAGAGAGTCAAACCCTACATAGATATTTCTCGCAGCTAATGAGAAAATATGTTTTTTTAAACAGATAAATGAGTTGGCAGATAATAACGGTCAGATCCTGCATTCCACCATGCTAGTATGTCCGCCCTATTCTGATGAATGACTCTTTTATTAAAAAAGTACCGTTCCAATATACTAATTATTTAATACCGAAAACCGTGTTACATTTAAAAAAAATCAGAGAGGTGATCATTACGAACACCGTGCGTTAACTGATCAATTAGCGTTAGTTAACATAAAACGAAATAATTACTCCAAGTCGGAACAATTTTTACAAAGAAAAGTTCAAATCTCAAACACTGACGATCAAATGAGGTCGAAAGCTGCTTACTGAAATTTCAACTTGAGTGTTTCCGAAGAGTCCTCACTTTTGTTAGCGAACATTGGGTAGAACTGCTAATATACAGAAGTAGTAACATACGAAAATATGGTTTTGAGCAACTTAAACGATTCCATTCTGTGAATCCGCAATTTTCCCAGAAACAAATCTCGTATCACTCAAGCGACAAACGGGTTGAAGCTCAAAGAAGAATGCTTAAACTGGTGATGAAGACTTTGTACGAAAAATTCTTAACTAATGGTAAGAGCTGTACTTGCGACCGCTGCGAGGTTTAGGTTCAATATATGAGATACAGTATATTGATTGATTATTGAATTAATTTTTTGCAAATTGAATATGTTTACGTTGCAAAGACCTAACGTTCATGTATGAGGGGCCTCAACTGAAGATTGTTCAAACAGCTCAGTTCAGTCAAACGAAACCTACCACTGTAGCTATAGTGGAACACATAAATGTAAAATACAAAAAATACCATACATTTTGAAAAATCTAGCTGTTTCACGAGAGATCCGTTAAATTTCTTTAAAAGAGGATACACTTGTATTCATGAAAAAAATTTCAGTAAAGAATACTGATTATATATCACCGAATCAAGACACATCTGGGCCACTGCTGCAAAGAAGACTGTGGAAACGAATACATTGGCAAGCTCCATGTTATGATTTAACTCTTTAACTTTTTTTTGCAGTAGGTTAAGCTTGATTAATAATTTGGCTTACTTGTAACGGCAGAACTGCGGGTTTGGTATATAAGTAAGTTTGACGGCAACAAACAAGCTGCGCAGTAGACTGAGGTGCCATGTAGTCAATAACCATGTCCTATAGGTGCATTCATATACATATTTTTACCTAGTATTATGTGATGAACGCATTCTTACTATAGCATTAAATTTATCCTTTCGCACTGCTATCAAGTTTGCAGGCAGTCAACGATTTTGACATCGTTGTAGATCGCTCTGGTGAGAAGATTCAGTTTCCTTATAGATAATCTTTCATTTAATAGTATTAATAAAAAAAAAAGTTATTGCGCCTCTGAGTCATGTGTATGTGTTGTCAATCTGAACCTCAAGTAACGGTTTTCAATTCCGCAGCAAATTTTCTCACAAAAATTCTAATGATTTGTGGTACGGCCAGAAAGAAGTTATTAAGTTGGTTATAAAATTTTACTTCTCAGTTTGCTTTAAATGCTGCCTACATTTAGGGTAGACTAAGCTACTCTACTAGATTTGTTTGTTTGGATGCCCAAGAACAAAACGGATTTCCGATAAAGGCATCTGTTCGGACTGTCCGTTCATGAGCTCACTTCTGACTCTTTTCCTGAATATCCAACGCTGCATGGATCTGTTCAAACGTCATCTGAACAGGTATAAGCCAAAAAAAAATCTCTCATTTATAATCGGTATTTCCTGTTATCCAAAATCACATGAGTGTTAGTGTTGTCAGGCAGCAACATTCTGTTACCAAATCTTTTGTCTGTTTAGCGCCTTTTTTACTCAATTTATTGACCCATTTGGTGACTTGAGGCGCGTCGCCGTCTGCAGACGGCTTTGCGCTTCTGAAGCGTGTGGCAGCAGCTACTCCTAGTGGATTCTCTGGGGTATCTATATTTGGATGCTTCACTATTCGCCTTTGCGTTACGAATTGTTATATCTTTTTGTAGATTCCAGCACTAATCCTGTAAGACAATGATAAAATTTCATATAAGCAATCATGTGCACACGTTCATGCGGTTCGTTTTATGAGTGCAATGGTCTTTCGCTGAGTCCGTGTGGTATACATGTTCCTGTCGGACGATTGAATCTAATAAGGCGACCAATATTTAACTGTGCAGGAAGTGCTTGAAGTGACTGGACCGAATATCTGAAGTGTATTTTCATTGAACCGAAAACCGTCTAAGGCAAGGTTTATCGTTGGTTTAACGTTCAAATGGACATTTGTAGTTAAAACGTTAAAAGCGGTTGCCAGATAGTGCTTATTTATTTTCAACTTCACAAACAGTTCTCGTTGTATCAGCAATACTTGTCTGGGCGGGAAAGTAATAAAGGATATGCCATGCCTTAGGCCTGCGCTTGATTGCGTAGGAAACAGCTACTAATAAACATGGCCGCAATATAACCGATGCAGCAAACGCAGAGACGCAATCCGAAAAATGCGCCTAATTAAAAATTAGATAAATAAACAAAATGTACAAGTACGTGCAAAGTTACGGACAGTACTTACTGACCGACGTGGTATTCAACTCGGATTGTCTTAATGAATATAGGTAGTACAATTTAAGAAGCTATCAAAAATTATCCACCACAGACAATATATATTCATTTGATATTCTTGTTTTTTGTCATTGGATGGAAACATTTTAAAGTAATCGATTTTGTATTTATTTGTACAACAATCGATAGAGAAAAGTTACTAGTTATCAAGCAATATCTTTGTAGTAATGTATTTTTTAAAGTAAACACGTGTGTATGATATTTATTACTTAATAAATAATACATGCTTCTTACAAGAGACAATAATGAACAAGCGTCCCTAAAGAAAAAGACGCATTATGTGAATTCCCTACATTTTTTTGCCAATAAATGTTACACAAGACTTTTTATTGTGCCTACGAATCATCCAAACAATGCACACTTTGGACAGAAGTCACGTTCATAATGTACCATCAATCACGATATTAATTAAGACCTCGAATATTTTTAATATTCGATACGATGATTTGTTTCTTCTGTTGCAGAATTGAAACATGATAAGCAGTCTAGTTGAACAGAACGTCCAGTGATCGAGTACCCACGCCAACTTATGTTTTATTGGCAATAGGCAGTCTTGAATCTATGAGCTGAATTGGTTGTCTCGTTTTTAGTGGAACCGTCTATTACTGTGCGTTCCCACCGAGATATGTCGCAAATGTAAGGTACCCTGTGTGACCGGGAATTCTTATTGAAGGAATAGCACACAGCCGACTTTCTCCAGGAGGCAATGGCTTTTTTTGTTTTCGTTGCACCTCTCCTTCAATAGATGATCTTGCAATCTTTGCTTTCGAAGCCTCATCCTCATCTTCCGGATCATCACGTTTTTCATCTGCTGTAAGAAAAAATTATTTATTCAACTTTTAGGAAAAGGCGGACTTTTAATTTAGAGGACACACCGGACTTCTCCACATCACTTTAATTCATAGAGTCACAAAAAGGTCTTTTTCAGTGAGAACTCGCACATTCTTAACTTCCAAAGCCCTTACGGGGAGTAGCAAGGTATAAGGTGGTAGTTTTACACTGTTAGTATAAAATTGTATTTTGCCGGTATGAACTGACAGACCTCTTTTTTCTGAAACTTCGCAGCTGCTTGGGCTATCACCCTCATCCACCACTACTTTTTCCTCACGTTCTTCGATTGCCTCGTCCTTTTTACTAGCACCTGTTACAAAGTATTCACTTCCAATTCGATGTCTCTCAGCTCCTATATTTTGTTTAACAAAATGCACCTTTTTCACTTCGTATGGACGCTCAAGGCATTCCATAGTCGTCAGTTCAACACAACGTAGTTCGCGGAGCCGATCGCATGTTTTCTGAACCTGAGTCAATGTTCAAGTACAATATTGTCAATGATATTACCAGAATGAAGGGACAATAAATCAGTACTCACATATAGCTTCCTTTCATAATAGTCGACTTGCCAAAATTTATAAGACCGCCAATAATGACGGTTGAGTTTTAGTTTCCTATCAGACTTTTTCAAATTTGTTGTCGGCTCAATACGTTTCTTAAAGCATAAGGCGCATTTATACGCTATATATTTTAGTGCCTAGTTCGTACGCAGTTTTATCTACGATCATTTACACCTGTTCTATGCAGGGCGAAAAGGAGCAGATCCGTCCCCCTGTGTCTTTTAGCGCTTGAATGGCGTGATGGACAGCTAACCATGGATGGGGTAGATCTAAAAATACAGCATCAGCTACTCCGGTCAAGCCAAATCCATCTGTGCAAACGTCTCGATGAGCGCATATAACGATGTCATTCAGCCCATGTGAAGAAAACTCTTTCTGTGCCATCTCGCTCCGGACCTGTAAGCAATGATGACAATAAATAGTTAAAACAAGTCTCAAACCTGTTGCAAAAAATAATGTCACAAAATAATCAAAGAAAAAATCTTCCTTGGTCGTTTTCGGATCTGTTTTCTCTCTGGCTGCATCGTAGACTGTAACTGAAAGTGGCATTACCACTATGCGCTTGACAGCATTGATAATATTTCAATCTCTGCCTACGGTGCCCACTTTTGTGGGTTTATCTTGAAATTTTCGTAATGGCATGGAAATTGAAGGACATAATAAAATGCAATTCGATGCCAGTTTAAAAATAATGTTAAATCGACGGAAAAAATTGTAAATGCCGGCTCTCATACCTACAATGCGTCATTCGCTAGCACGGATTTTTACCAGTCACGTAAAAGAAACGTAACCTCTTACCAGGTGGAAGTCGAAGGTGTACACTTTCCCATGTGGAGCTACTGCTCTAGCGAGAGAGTGCGTCATTGAACCCGATCCCGTTCCAGACTCCACGACCACGCTGCCGGGCCGTAAATCTAGTTGGAATGTTGTGAGTGTGATGTCTCTTGTATAAAGGATCTGAGTGCGGTGTGGTAGTGCAAGGGTCCATAACTCCGGCGTTGGCCACAGGCAGTGCACAAAACCGTTTTTGACAGCAATCCGACTTCCATACGGACGGCCAATAACATCGTTGTGACGCATAGCGCCGTATTTTGTTTGAAACGTTTCACCTTCCTGAAATAGCAAATGCAAATTTAAAATATCCGGTTGTTAAAATTCACTGAACGTTATAGCTCTGTGTAGGTTTCAACATAATTGTTTTCCATCTCACTGAAAATCACACTGGTCCTATTAAGTATTTACAACTAAATCGAATAGTTAAAAGCATCTTAATGGAGTAAGTTTCATTTCGGCTGTTATTCTGGTTGAAAGAGACGAGAAAAACACCTTGTGCGGTATGCATGTATCTAACATTAGTCTGACTAACATACTGTGAATTACTCGGTACCTGTTGCGTTTCTTTCTTCTCGTATAGTAGTAATACAGATGAAAATCTAGATATAACTTATATAACCCGTAACTACCTTTAGGACAAGAGGGTAGAACAAATTGAAATGTAAGTAGACAATTACTGTGTCCCCCGCCTGGGGACAGTCCTTATATTCCAGAAAACTCATTCCAACTTGAACGACAATGAAGAATTCTAGAATTAGTAATGAATACGGTTGGCACGGCAAGTGAGCAATTTCCTTCAAAATAATGCTATGCTATAGCAATTTAGTGCCAGCATTGTAGAGTACTAATATTAGCAGGTGAATTGCTGGCACCGTGAGTATTGCCGGCGGCTCCCGCTGATTTCGAATTTCACGTGGATTTGTTTGTATACAAAGCAGACCGCGGGTTGAAAGGGATTTTTATGTAAGTTTAAATTTTGTGTATCGCCTAGAGACAGCTGTCGAAACGTTTTAGTCAAAACGGAAACTGGAAGCTCTAATAGATACTTGTCACTATCAAGGAGTAAATCATTGCTGATAAGCCGGATCGAGGAGACCATTGTATGTAGGTTTTTGTACCTTTTTATATATCTCTCTTAGTAGCAGGTGAGTTGTGAATGTCGATGTGTGTACCGGTTTTCATCACGTTTAAGCGTTTTATGTTGGTTTTCGTAATATTTACAGTGCTCTGATTATAGACTACTAGTTAAATAAGCTCGAAAGAAGGACTTGCTATGATACCCGTAATACAGTCGGCAACAATTTTGTATAGGGTGTAATCCATAACTCGCAATGAAATTATGGCAGTAAGCAATTTTGATAAGGATTGTGTTGATTAAATTTATATATCTTATTGGATTAGGTGGTTCCGTGTATTCTTTCACAACAGAATATTTGAAGTCTTCATAATAGTTTTGATGTTATAGGACGACATATTTTATAGAAATTCAGTTACTTAAAAACTTCTTATCAAATTGTGATTCGATTGTCAACCGGTTGCCAATGGAGTTAGAAATGATTAAATGAAGCAAGTTTTCGTATAGCTTCATACGATAGAAAACATACAGCAAAGAAAAGAAGCTTATGTATTTATTAAAGAATATAAAAACCTAAAGAAAGAGGTGATATTGTTCTTTTAGGACAGTTCTGGCTAGCCTTTTTAATTTCCGTGAATTTTTTCAGTCATTCTATCATTCTGACATATTGGTCAAGAATGTAAACCAAAAACTAAGTTTTTCATTTTCGCATATCGTTAAATGTCAGTCTTCAAACTGTAAGCTTTCAAACAGTTATGACAAGGAGGTAGGTAACAGTAGGACAAATAAATATGCTTAGGGTTTATCTGCATGATTGAATTTAAAATTAATCTAAATATGATTTGTTTACATTATTTTTGCCGTGCACTCGCACTACAATAGGTAAGTGTTTAGTATCTTTACCAAACAGACTTGTGTCAACTATGACAACTTTCAAACAATCTTTTCTGTTCTGCTTTATTTGGCCAGGGAAGACCGAGACAACCGGCAAGATGTATCGTCGAGAAATAGTTAGGGATGGGGGATTTGGCGCTCTTCAAAACCGGCGAGAGGCCCTAGCCGCACGAAGAGACAATCTTCGAGATAAAGTTCTCTCAAATCTTCGAAATATTCCTGAAGTGTCGTCTGACAAGAAAGGTGAACTATGGGTCTTGAAAATATTTCAAAAGAAACAGGGTCGACAATGATTCTTCCTATGCAAAGTGAATCGTGCTGATGCTCGAAGGCTGTATTTAGAGTAGCGAACAGATATTCGTATTCAAAGCAACAAAGCACTAATTTTCATATTGTTATTCCGATCAGTTATGGAACCTCATTCTTACCAGAAAGTCGTTTTACCGAAGCCCAAAGAAACCCCTGATCAACGCAAGGCTCGGCTGGACCGTTACCGTAATCTGAAGAAGGCTTGGGCCGCCGAACAGAGGGCGGAAGGGCTGAAGACGCCGGCGTTCAAGGTTGGCATCGCAAGGCCAACTCCCCTTAAAGAAAACAAGTCGGTTATTGGAGGGCTTTCCAGAAGAATGCTTGATTTCGACGTGAGTAAGCCGATTATCCGTTAGTAGTAAGAGGAAAAAAAAACGCGGGTTTGTTATGACTAAATAGTTTACTTAGAGGGGTAGCCACTGAATTTGTCTACTTTACTGTCAGCAGAAATATTAATGACCGTTACTAGACTGCATAGACAAAGGTAAATTCGGTGGCTCTAACGTTATAAGCCATATCTAAAACTTGCCTTCCCACTATTAACGCGGATTTTCTTAATAGAAATAAACTCGGTATACTATGCTCGGATCTGTTCACAGGTTTATGATGGTGTGGATTCATCGGCTTGCCCCGCTATAAAAAAAAAGACTCCATCTATACGTACGACATTGGCAACCCGATTTAATCTAACTGTCCAGAAGAATCCAATGGATCCTCGATTTGGGCAAACCAAGGTATTACTAGTTTATTTGGCCTTAGCCAATTTAACTATCGAAACGGACCAATTCGGGCGTTATTGAAGCCTCACAAGAATGAACGCTACAAAACCATTTGCCCTACGCATAGATAGTCGCTTATGTAACGTTCTAAAATACCATATATTGTATATTACAATTTAGTCGAACTTATCAAGCGAGATGCACTAATCCCGTATCGAGTACCTTTTCATGTGCTGTAGGTACACATTTTTGAAGGACCAACTTTACTATGCATTCTAGGTGAATCTGGGAATTTACGCTTAATTTACATATGGAAATCTGTGTTGCGAAAATCTGAAAAGGATCTACATTAGTAACATATCTCTACGATTTTTTAACACTTCTCTCTTATACTCTGTTGACCAGTCCAGATGAGAGCTGTGCAGATACTGCTCGAACTTCTTGAGCTTCCTTTAGTCACGATGAACAACAATTTACAGATGAATAGCAATAAGAAGAAGATGCCAAGTAAAACTGTAAGTAATGCTCCATCGGGCCGAACGCTCTCCAAAATGGCTACGCCAGCATCGACAACGGCAGGAGCACCTTTGACAAAGACACAATTCGTGAGTGGTCAAATTTATAAAATAAAATTGCCCGTAGACCTTGTGTCTACATTGGTGTTAGACGCTTTCAATAGATTTCTCTAAAACCAAGTCGAAGCAATTATTCGAGGCTTGTGACGAAAAATCTCCATTACTTCCAGACTCTACTTGTACAAAGGCCATTAAATGCCATTAGTCAGCTTTAAAAGTAATAATTTAGTTGTTGCCATTCAATGTGCGCTAATAAATGATGTGCCAGAAATTATTACAAATATTAGATATGCTTATTTGCAAGCTCCATCAGCCTCTGTACAAACACAACTCAAAACTACGCTTTTAAAATCAACCGGAAAAGCGGGATTTGCCGCTCAGGTAGTACAAAAAGTAGTAATTTAACGTTTCCTTTTTGAAATGAGTTGAGGTGCGTAAGCAGCTATCATCGTCTTTGCTAATATAGTAGCCATCGAACAATTATTTATGTTATATATCATTAATAATACCAATTACTCCAATTAATACACTCCCTAAGCGAGAATAGTACATTACCACATTTTATTTCGAAATAAGCGTGAAGTAATTTTGTTACACTAAGGTCATATCAATCAAAGTTACGTGTACGTCACAGGCTTTGCCTTTAAGCGTGTTGTGGATATGTGCTTAACCTTTTCCAAGAGTAGGTTTTTAAATACGTGCAAAAAGTAAACAATAACATTTTTTTTCGGTAAAAATTTGTATTTTTTTTACGCAGAATCCATTGACTGCTGCGTCAAGGGCAACTACAACCACTTCATTGATGTTTACTAGTAAAACTCCGACTGGTGTTCAAGCTATTCAAAAACCGGTAAGACTTAAGCCCACGAATAACGTTTTAAACAGATTTTTTTCATAGACAGTAAGATCAGATTTGCATTCTTATCGTTTGTCGGATTTTAATAGAGCGTGATCTATTCTTAAGCCGTTTCGAATGCTTTTCGGCTATTTGGATTCAGTGAGTCCCCAATAAGAATAATCTAGGGCAGCTGCTGATTTATCGACAAAGATAGAAATGTTTAATTATGTGTTTCGCACGGAAAGACAAACCCTTGAAATGATCGAATTGCTTTTAGACACAGCATCATGTGATCTAGACCGTTTCACTTGAACGACTTGCACTGATTCAGTCGTGTATGAATACGTATATCATAGGGCCACATATCGTTTATGTCAGTGTGTTAAGTCATCAGTTAGTCATGAGCAATCCATACATTTTTCGTGCACTTAGATGATTCCTCGAGAGACCCCGCTGTCAGTTCCCAGTAAAAGTGATCCCGGAAAATTAACATCAACCGATGTCTCCACTGGCGACCAGCCTAAAACGGTAATTCATACGCAAAACGACTCTCCCTGTTAGCTTTTCAAAAACTCTTTTAAATACAAGCGAAGAAAGTTAAATAAGATCAAGGTTCAGTGTAACATGGGCCATTTAGCAGTATAATATATCCATTATTTGAGTGTATGAAGATCTTAGAAAATGATTCTGACGATCCAAAGCAAATGATTATACGACACACGACGGCTACAAAAGTGTTTAGGCTTCGGAAGATTTTATCGTACTGTACGTGCTAGTGAAAAACATAACGCTAACACTTCGTATGTTCGGCCGTCTTTTGTGTTGCTTCCATTTACGATTCTAAATGCATTTGTGTGCATAGATGATAATCGGTAGATTACAAAACTTATTTTTGCCCTACGTGAAGTTAATCTTGCTGATGTGGCAGTTTTACTTTATCGTTTTTCTTGCCGGTGGGACGGAAAATTTTTACTTTTCTGCGATATAGTTTGTCATTAAGAGGTTCTTTATTTACGTTCACTTACTTCCAGCAATAGTTTGAAAAAAAAATTGATTGTTACAGCCGCCTTCAACAATAAGGAGGACTCCAAGATCTATATCTCGTCTAGGAACGGTGAGTTAATTAGTGCTTTTTGCTCTTCATAGTTGTAAGCCCAATTACGAGTGATAATATTGATATGTTGCGTTAACTTTATTAGAGGAGATGAAGTATTCAGTAAAATTCAAGTAGGCTGATGTCCTAACTTTGACCCACCCTTCTTAATGATCTGATAGACACCTTGGCGAACAGTTGTGCGAGTCGGGTCGACACGCACCACACCTCGATCGTCTCCTACCGAGGAACGTTCCATCTCGTTCGAGCCATCATCGACATCGATTCCGCCAAAAACGGTAACCGCTTTGAATAGTGTCCACATAGCCAGGTTTTGGCTTAATAAAAAAACATTAGCTGTGGTTTAAGTCCAGAAGGTATCCTTTACTTTGCATTTGAAATTTATTTAACGACCCACGTATACGCTTCTTATTTTCTAACAGACACCTTCTGGAGCGCTAAAAGCACAGCATACTGCTTCTGGAAGGACCACTCCGCTATCGGCACGGTCAAAAATCAGCCAAAAAATACCCAGGACTCCTGTACCTGCTTCCACTCAAACAAAACACAAACAGGTAATGATCCTTGAAACATAAGTAATGTTACTGTAAAGTAAATGTTTCGAGTTTCGCGTCCAGCAACGCCATTAGGCATCATAACAGAAGTCTAAACATCTTTATGGCATGGAGTTAGTCATTCATTATTAATCACCATTCTTTTGCCGACCTGAATGATCGTTAATTAACGACCAACAACGGAGAGTGAATGAAAACTATATTATATATCTACAATGGAATTATGTATATAACACCATTCGAGAGTTTACTGCTAAATGCACTCATATGCGTACCTCTATATGCAAGCGGCTAGTACAATTTTTATTTATTCACCACTATTGACCGCTGACTAACAACAATGGAAGTAGGCAAACGAATCGTAGACAGTAATGGCCGGAAGAAGCTATGACATAAAAGCTATGGACGAGCTAATATACTGGATAAATATAATCACATTTCCTTTTTTTAGGAGATGACAGAGAGTACAGTAAACATTTCCCCTGAGGGCCAACAAGCAGAGTCTAATATATCTCGAAGTAAATCGCTTCGGTCAAGAAATGTTGCTGCAGCTATCAAAAAAACCAGAACTGTCAAACGGCTTTTCGTGGTAACTATGTCGAAACAATTGAATGATTTTTGAGATGCAGATATTTTGCGCAATTTAATTACTTATTTCAACTATGGCGAGATTTTCCTTTATATTACTTAGCCATTATGAAGCTAGTAATGAAATGCAATGAATTAACATTTTATGTGATAGTCAAAACAAAGGAAAGCAGATTTGTTCAGTATCAAAGAAGTAAGCGATGCGCAAGTTTGAGATTTATATCTAAGCGTAATTCAAAGGCTCACTTTTTGTACAGCGATAATTGATTCTATGCGTCAAACAGCTTTGAGGGTTAGTAGATCTCAATATTATATAAAAATGTTTTATATAAGATACGTTGAATACTGTGTATACAAGAAAAAAGTGAGAGTCAATTTTTGCAGGCATCGGGTCTAAAAACTGGACGAGGGAATGCTGCTACATCGGCATTGAAAACCAACCCAAAACCCATCAGAGGGAGCTCTGTAGCTGTCACCATGGCTCTTAGATCTAGAGCTAATTTGAAGTGGACCAGTACAGCTTACAACAAAACCCGAGTAAAATCACAAAGAATATTTACCATTACCAGCCATTCCTGATAAGATTGTTCATGCTTGATGCCAGGCTAATGGTACCTAGTAATAAGTTGGCCAATAACAAAACAGTGAACAATCTCTTAACATTGGATCCATCTATGGTCGAATCCACAATATAATTATATTACATTGTGGTCTCGACAATAGTACTGAGATACAATAGCCGTTTGCCACAAGATTAAGAATTACGTTCACGTTCGCCTTCACCTAACTAACCGCTAAGTTCACTGATACAATCAAATTTTCTATAGTGCTTAGTGCGCTTTTCTGGTGCCCCTGCGAAGAAAACGCGTTGATATTTTCTCCGATAAACAATCCTACACACTCAAAGACCGTTGTCATTGCCTCATTGAAGTCCGAAGCGATGACTAAAGAATACGACACTTCTATTACCAAACTGAGCTGCTTCATCATTTATATTTCAACACTTGTTATAGCTTAGTTCCATTGAGTAACTGGAAGTACTAACTTTAGAAAAAGCCCAAACCGCTTCTCAAAATGTATTAATTTTATTAATTCAGATAAACAGAGTATACTAAAGCATACAAAAAAAAAATCAAAAACTACAATTCAGAGAATATGTCTGTGACTAACATAATTGTTTATCGAAAAGGTCTAAAATTTTTATTTGGGACATAGTAAGAGATCTGTTTTACAATAACGAAAATCAACTTCGAAGTTTAGTTCGTCTCTGAAGCTAAGATGCATTTAGAAGCAGAAAGAGTGCAAAATCTTATAACGTTACATAATATATCTAAGTAACTAATGTGTTTCTTTTCAACAGAAACAAAGACCTACGAAGCTTAAGGAAGGTCAAAGACCTACCGAAGACGAAATAGCAAAAAAATGGGCAGAATTCCTTGCATGTGTAAAAGTGAGTTTACTCTATGCCTAACAAATTTGACGTGTTACAGCTCTAAGGACCTTGTGGACATTACTGGTTAGACAATGCGATTTTCATTAAAATTAAAGAACCATTTTTTTTCTATCTTTCACCGAAACATTCAGCAAAGCATACAATTTGTAATTCGTCTAGAAAACGTTTACTTTTACATGATTTCTTTTTCGTTCTCATAATTTTAAGTATTAAATATAAGCTCCTTTTACAGGCGCACAAAGAATCGTCATGAGAAACGGAAAGACGGAACTTCAGGAAATGAAACTCGAAATCTGACTCTTATCGTCGACTGCCGATCCCACAATATTATACTATATAGCAGCGCTTTATTGATCCGTTGTTTGTGTTGTTGTATTTAATAACCATGTGACAGCACACTGAAGGAACATGATTAGAAATAAAACAACTTTCAAATCCTATACATTTTGTAGATAAATCAGGCATGTTCGTGTGTGACCTAGGCCATTGGTACGGACTAATTAACGCGCCATTATCTAAAAATTCCGAAAGCCGTGTAAGCCACTAATACGAATCGTTTTTAATACCTATCACTATGTTTCTATGTATTTTTATACGGCTATAAGTTTTTAAGTGCCATACGTATTGAACCTATATATGCAATAAATTATCAGTTATGATGATGGAGCTACTAACCGATACGCTTTTAGTGCGGCGAAGAACAACTGATTGTTGTGAAATACATAATAATTTGATTAATTTTCGACTTTGCCATAGAACAGATCTATGTTGCTTTAAGACTTGTTTTTATCTTTGTACTAATAAAACTCAAAGGCTCAAAAGAAGTTTTGGACGGAAATTTACTATAATGCTGCGATTAAGTATCTGTGCTTATCCATGTTCAATATATATAATATCCAAACTAATGTCGTCGTACTCCTGTGAGTTCAAGCCTGTCTATTTTACGAAATCAATTAAAAATGAGGGTTAGTTTTCTAATGCTTAACACATGTCATATTCGGAAAGAAATGCTTCTTCATGCCATAACAACATTGAGAATTGCCTCGCCAAGATGATTTTTACGCAATTTTTTGTATGTAAGTCCTTTAGAACGATGATCAACCGTTGCACGATTTTTTTTTACCAGGTTTCGATGGAAAGGCTAATATAGCTACGCGAAGATTTAGTAATATCCCAAAGTTATGCGGACGATCCGAGATTTAGATGGATCCTGGAGCAAAATGTATTATTATTAATAGTATTATCAATATGTTGTAAAAAGATATGCACGTAGGTGACACGTATTTCTATATTGAAAATACAGTTCATAATTTTGCGTAGGAACGATTTAAACGTTTGAATACGAAATATTTTTGTTTAGTCTATTTTAAAAGGACATGACTGGAATTTAGAACGCGTATTCTTTATATACCCTATAAATAATAAGAAAGCACAGCTTCTTATATGTATATATGTCACAGAAATTGGTTTTCTTTTTACTCATATCTCTAGAGAGTTGATAGGTCAACAAGATTCACTGTTAATTCATTTAGGTAAACAAGCACAGTATAGTAAATGCAATTTTCAGGGTGAACAAAGAAATCGCTTTTCTTTCTTTCAGTAGTGTATTTTGGAACTCAGCTTTCCTATAACCCTAATGTACTAATTTATTTGTGTGCTGCTTACATATTTACAGTCATGAAGCTGGAGCGTTTACTAAAGCAAAATTTGTGATATACGGTAGGTCATTCTCAGATCCTCATTTGAGTGAAGTTTATGCCCCATAGCGATCTGGTTTGTCACGTGTAACTTTCTATAAAAGTCATTAAGAACAACTTAGCTCCCGAGACCTGGCAAAACCTGACGATCCAATCCTTTCAAATACAATTTGAGACAGATGACATTAAGTCTCTAGATGTGTTTGTGTCTAAGGCTTAGGTTACCTTGATTTCTGTGGTGGCAATATACACACTCTCCTCAAGGTTTTTTCCTCCTGAGGTTGTCCCTCGAATATTATTTAATCCAGTTTTATTATCGTTGGTATATTGTTTGGGGTACATACAATTTTACGCTTAAATTTTTCACCCATATCTGATATTACACCTTTTCTTCTCTAAATCAATATTATCATATAATCTTAAAAGCCATCGATTTGAATGGATGAAATCCTCAACTGTAGGAACTGCATTTAAACAGATAATACCATTTGGTCCTGTATACACGTGGCTGCATGGAGCATAAAAGAACATGTTGAATCAAAAATAAATAACTGTGAGAGCACTATGTTATTGACATAGTAAAAAAAATCCTAATTCCATCAGAACGTAGTAATAAAAGAGAGCTCTGGACTATATCAAGACCTAAAAATTAGGTCTTGTTCTTGGTTTCATTACACACAAAGAATCTACCGATACAGAGCATGTGGCGTCCAGAATTATTTTTCAAATAGTATTGCAGCTGCTTTAAACTTCAATCGAAGCGAAGGTTTAGCCAGAGTGTCTTAGAGGACACGAAATTGTTTAGGGTAGACAAAACTTTTTCACAAATTTCAGTAAAGTCTCCGCTCTAATATCACGTTTACAAAGATAAAATAAGGTATAATGTTTGTATACTTCCTGCGACCTTATCTCAATGTCATTTATCCTTAGTTTAGAAAAAGTGCCGTTAGATTGACAAGATTTCGGGCCGTATCTATTAGCTTCTCCCAATAGAAGCCAAACACCGTAGGTCAAGGAAATCACCTGTTTCCACCAACCTTTGCGGCCTATTGACTTCGTCGGATACGTATGGATTGCGCATTAAGAAATAGTACCCGGCAAATTTCAGTTTAACCTGAATCTGTGAAGGCCACATATTCTTTGCATCCACGCGCATGCCTACGAGCTGACGCTATTATACAGGCAGGCTTTCGAGATAAATTACCTATAGGTTGTTTTTCCGTGCCGGATACGTAGACATATGCAGACACTGTCCACTGTGTCACAATGTTGTTGACGTCACCGTTAGCACAACGTATTAGCATACGGCAAACGATGTGAAGAGTTTATATCTGCTCACTATGTGGCATTCATACCTGTACTGTTTATCATGCAATGAGAAACATAAGCCGAACGTTGTGTGTTAACATATTCGTCTACTAAATTGATATGAATATTTTTCGGACTCAAACTTCATTTGTCGCCTAAGTCTAAATAGCGCGCCTTAAACTGAGCTCCAAGTCATTTATAGGAGTTTGGGGGTTATACCGATAAAGCGAGCTTTTTCTGAGAGCAGATCAGTAACCCGTTGCGTGAGCTGAATTAAATCAAACGAAGATAAAAAGGCAACCGAAGCAAAGATCAAATCAGCGTGACAGCGGTGAAGTAGTACGACGAGCAAAAGGCACCCAGCAAATAAAAGATGCCGCCCTTGAAATTGAAATCAGATACAGTAAATAGTCAAATGAAAGTGGCGATAAACGGCAGTTGCAAATCAGCTACAAAGTTCCGCAATGAAGACAAGGAAAATGTAAGTTCCTCTAAAATAACAATTATTTTACAAGAAGTCTGTGTTTCTGTTTCATCCGATTTTGCAGTCAGTCGGACGATCTTGATACGTTTTCGGTTATTTTTTGTGCGTTCTGAGCTATTGTATTGAATTATCGTTTGACAGTAGCATTGAATTTTAGGTTAGGTAGAAGCGTACCATAAAACTGTGAAGGTTGTCTACTTACACTCTACCTACAGGCAGCTACCTATTCGGCAATTATTAAGCGTAGAAGAATTTCATACCCCTATGAAGAAATGCCCACCAATGGAACTCAAACTTCACCGGAACTGAGAGGCAGTGTCAAAGCATCGGAAGAAGACACCCACTCCAACCAACAAGTGAGAATGTAACTTACTGTTAATTTAGGAAAAGCATAGCTTTTGTGCTACCGCACAAAATAATTTCGTCACACGGCAGAAACGCCCGTGAGCTACAATTCGAGATTAAGCGTTTGCATATGTCGGGCTAGACACAATAAGATATAATTATTAGGTCTATAAAAGTTCTAAAGGATTTGATTTCCAACTGGCTACAGAAGACACCCACCATTCAGATCAGCAGATTGAAAAGGGCGACCGCGACCTTTGCCGACCTAACAACCACAAAGACCTTGTATAATAATAAGCAGGAGATACGAACAGACCATTCACCACAGGTACGTAAAATTGTTGGATAACTAGCGACAAACCAGCAAGATATAATATGTTTACAATCGCGCATTCAACGCCTCGTTGCATGGATATATTATAAACTCTATATAGATGCATGCTTAAACATCTCTCTACTGCACAATCAAGTACTATTACATAACTCATTCCGCCTTGATTCTGCACCTTACGCATCTGCTAATGTATTATCCTGACAAAAGCGAGCAATTTAGATCTACTGGTAGAAGACAGTTAATGTATAGGTCACGCTTGCACCTGCCCCTGTGGTTCGATTCGTATAACTCAGGCCACGGAAACAGTGGACATTTCTATCGGCATGGTTATCTGTATTGTTCTTGCGATTTTTTGATATTCCATTTTAGGTGCATTTGTGCGCGAAACGTAACATAGGAACTAGATCTGATGAAGATCGCTCGTTCAGACGCTCAGTAACTGGTGATGGCTTACAGCGTACTAGCCAACTGTCTTCGACTTTAAGTCCTAAGGTAACTTTTTACAACAATTCGTCATCGATTACGAAGTGTTTTAGTTTTCCTGGTTATTCGCATGTTCCATGCTATAGGCTAGATCTCATAATATCCAGAATCCAACTCAATAATCATGCTGGTTTTACATTAAAGCCAACTCAAAAAACAAATATTTCAATTGCGTTCCTAAGAGCGCATTTCGTAAGAAACTTGATAATCTTTTTTGCAGAAGTTTTAAAAAAATATAGACTATAGAAAAAGATGATGGCATTTTTATGACTAATTAAGCATTTAATATTTTATGACAAATATGATAATTCAAGGAGGCTTAGATTATAATTAGCTCCACTGGTATCTGCATTATTATCTTACAGGTAGTGAACGGGAACGCTGCAGTGGCAGTCTCACGCTTCATATTGTCAGGCAAATCATCTTCCCCGGTTCTCTCAGATTCCCAGGAAACGGTGAAAATAAAACCATTTAGGAGTATGAACTCATTAAGAAGTCCGCCCGAAGATTCTTCGAAGGTGCGCTGTTGATAGCTAATTCCACCCTACGATCACACAATAATAATATAGACAATTTTTAATAACTGCCTTATTATTATTTTTTGACTCAACGTATTAAGAGCATGGCCTTATTACCAGTATGCATGCAAAAGCTAGGCATGTACCATAAATTATTCCGTTCAACAGTTGTGTAACGACGCTCTTATGTGCAGCATCGGAAAAGTTGTATGAACGCCGTGTTATGTTATGAGGCCGTGAAAATCTGAACTTCATGCAAGTTATTGCCTTTACTTTGTGAATGTGATCCTTAAAAGTGTTTTCTCGATTTAGATGTGGAATAAAGCCAGGTGAGAAATAAAAAGCTAACTTTTAATTTTGACTTCATAATTATTTTGTTAAACATAGACTTTATAATCGTGTTGTTTTACAGTGCGCAAGACGTACTCAAGGAAAAGATAACAAAAGCAATACGATAAGTTCGTGTCAATTAATGAATAGTGCGTCATCAAGTTGTTCAATCAAACCTCAAGAGATGTTACAGGTAAAAGGATCTAGGAGCAGATCTTCAGCAAGGAGTCTCACCCCAGAATCGGCTTTTTCAAAGGTTCGTGTCATTTCATAAATGGGCCTTGTATATATTCGCTGTAATGCGGTCGTCAAATGCGGATGGTGAAGTTTGAACATGACGAGTCCTAAGCCAAATTTTAACGCACACATATGTCGCTTGTGTACGCTTATGTCGTTGTCTTAACTCACAGAGGGAAGATTTCAGCATTGGAAGTTCAGACTGGAAATAGTAAACAGTCGAAAAATTAGTCAACTGCTGACGAATTTCTTCAGTGTTCGTCCAAAAATTACTGGACTTATAGCACGATTCTTTACGCGGGTGTTATGCTATTATTGTCGTAGGTGGAACATAAGAACTTATTTTCTTTTTCGGTAAAACAGTTTCACAATAATTTATTACACTTGGTATTAAACCCTTAGCCGCCCGAACTACGCCGTTTATGCCGTAACTCTGTAGCATATATTTTGATAAATTATTCACAAAATATTTACTAAACGCAGTGGCACAGCAGCTAGAAAAGCAACGCGAGACGCAGTGCAGGTCATTGGAAGAAACGGGCTGAATAGATTTTACAGAGTGGTGCTCCTTTTGTTCTTCGAAGAGGTGAAAGTACATCACTATGTAAGCTACGTTTTACTCATTCCTTTGAATATTTAGTTTTTGATGGTGATTTATGCATGAAAAATTGGTTTTCTTGCCTATAACTTTAGAAAAGCGGGCCGGCAAAGTTTTTGCCATCCTAACAAGTACACTATTGAATCTGACGACAGCGTAACATGGTGTTTATGTATGAACAGCTGGTTTCAGTCTCCTATGGTGTGCGGCACAAGCTGCTGGTCACGGCTTAAGACGTTTGTTCTTCGGTCTTTTTATGAAGACTTTAGTTATTTCCAATATGCTTTTACTTTTATTTGAAATTTCTAATATAAGTCGTTTTTAATCAATGTTTATTCAACATTAAATACGAGCGTTTAACGTGGCATGAGATAAAAAAATTTATTCGCGCGTTGTTAGAGACCAGTGCGTCAAATAAACGATCATGCGTGTTCATGGCGGTAAACAGCAATATCCCAGTATGCAACTGACGTGTCATAACACAGAGTTATGCGGGTGTTGAGCGAGCGTGTCGCCCATGCGATACGCCTAAATACCTCTTTAGTCTTTGATCTACTTTAGCTTTTCAAAAAAAGTCTGACTAAAGAGGTTCAGATGCAAGTAACTTTTTGTGAAATGGCGTTATATTTACATTGGTGCTACCTAACATTCGCATGCGTATCAACTTGGCTCAGATAGGTTATGGTAGCCTATGTATACCTATATCGCAATCTTTCTGCACATTTTGCCAAACATAACGACGCGCCATTTCATGTCTGTTGAAGCAGTTTTTCGAAATGTAAAGACGGCGTGCATCATGTGTTTGTACACAAATCTTATGCAAGTCCAAGACTCCGTGCATCTGGCCCGGCACCTTTTTTTATTTCGACTTTCAAATAAGTCTCTTTCTGTGTTTTAGCAACCCATAGGCTTAAATTCTGATCGTGATTAAATTTATTCTCAAAAAATGGTTAAATGGCCAAAAACAAGCGTAAGAAGTTGGTGTTTTGCTTTATGCCGAATGGAAGATAATTCTGGATTAAACCTGATTTGGTTTATTCAATCTAGTGAATGGTGACAATAGTTAGGTTAAAAACGACTGCTTTGATTCTTCGCACTAAATAAGCTAAAGAAGTGTGGAAAAGTTATTTTTCCATGCGTTTTGCAAGTTTATCAGAACTGTGCTAAACGGATGACATTTTGAGTTCGGGGTTCATTAAAAGCCATACGTGGGTTGACGTATGGCGACTTACGCCACGTCGCCACAGCACAACATTATCACAAGACGATCGCAACACTTGCATCCGCATGGGTTAGTATAGTACGTAGAATCTTAAAAACCTGCTCTTTAGTATTTTGCTTTGTAGTATATTTGCTTTGTAGACAATGACAGTCTTTTATGCAAATATCAGTCGTCGCGAACTTGCATCGGTCGGACTCCACATCGTGGCCACATTGCAGACTGATTGGGTCGACTATAAGTGACATGTACATGGGATCAATCCCCTCGACGCGCCGTGGTTGCGTTTAAGGGTCTACCTTTTTCATTTATGCACTTGCTGAGCGCAAAGTTCAAAACTGCTCTTTGAGTTTGGTGCAGACCTACTGCTGCTTGGAAAAATCTTAGAAGGCTTCGCCTGAAAAGTTCAGTCAATCAAGCTCACTTACACCTCGCTACATTTTTTCATTTGGGATGAAAGTCATTCTCAAGGCTGCGTCAAAAATGTGCCATCTAGCCACAATTACTAAGGTGTTGAACTATAAAAGTGCAACAAAAATTCATTATCTGATATCTCCCGTCTGTGTCCTTATTTCATTAATAGTCAGATGTTCTTACTGCTGTGATGCTTCCATTGATCAATTTACAATATCGGATGGATGTTTGGGTTATTGCTGTATTAATCTATCGAACATGTGGGAGTAACACACATATACAGAGCTGAGCGTAAATAATTATGAAAAGCATAACAAATGTGAGCAAAATAATTCATTGCTCCGATTTTATCGACTTCGGTTATTAAACTGATAGGACCTGATCTTTCGTTTACAATGTAATACCTGAGGTTTATTCTGCCTCAACTGTAAGGTTTTTCATATGAACCAGGATCGGCTTTATCCTTTTTTATACTGAAAGCTAAGCTAGAAATATTTGAAAACTTTAGTATCTACATCAATAGTTTTTAATTCCATTTTACTAAAGAGGTAAAAGTCAGACTTCAGGAGTTTCTAGTGGTTCTTTTGAAAACTTTAAAAAGTCTCAATAATTTCCTAGTAAGCAATGGGTTATTCCAAAAAAAGCTGTATAGTTATGGTAGTTTCTTAAAAAACAAATGATACTATATAGGCCTACTACTCTCAAACATAACAGTACTAATTACCTGATTCAAAATAAAATAATTTCTTACATTCAATTGTAACAGAGATACAGGACGTTCTTTATAAACTAGAATAAATTCGAGATTGTTTATTCATAAAGGCATTCATAAGGAGAAGTAGTTTTGGTGAAACCTTTTCCATGCATCGATACCTCTAAGGGACGTTTTTATTCGATATAACGAATATTCGCTTCAATCACGGCTTCCATTCAGCTATAAAAACGCATAAATACATAAGCGGCTCACAAGTAATTTATTAAGCGATACGATGAGTTCAACAAGTTTAAATGTCAGGTAAATGTAAATCTGAAAAATGCAAACGCTTGTGAAGATATAAAACAGACTAAGTGCTGGAGCTTATTTAGACTATGAAATTGACTACAGATATTATGCCTTCGAAAACAGCTGTTGAAGTCAAAATTCCGGGATTATCAAGTTAACCTTTTGAGCTATTCTAGTGAATTTTCTAGCCCGTTCAATACGGTATCTACTAGGACCTTCCTTTTTACCTCGTACAAATCTTTCTCGAATTTTTTTGGAAATCGTATACGCACTGGCACAAGGTAGACTTTCCACTTCCAATAAGCAATGAGGTTAATTATTTCGGGGGGGTTCGATGCAAACATACTGGAACACCCAACTCATATTCCCAGTACGAACCTCCTGTCTCTGCCACGGCAAATTCGTGGTTTTGTTTTAAGATAAATTGATTTTCTTCTACTCTCAAGAACAGCGGGTGAACGTATACAGAGGCAACAGACTATATCTTTTTCGTTCACAGTCTTGTATCAGTATTTCGTAACGAAACCTAAACAACAAAGTAAATGTTAGATAAAATAGCTTTATAGTAAAATACTTGCAGAACCAGCTTAAAATGTTTCCCGAAAAATTTTACATTAAATGGACAAATACATGCTAAAAATGTAATTTCTGAGTGATCGATAACGTTTACAGCGTCTGCGAACTCCGTCATTTCATGGCACGAGATTAAACGGGGATCGTCTGAAGCAACAAGATATCCAGCCATTGGTAAGCTATTTTGTGCTTCGCTTTAGGTACGTAATATCTAGCCTTGTGCCTTTTCTTCATGGAGTGTAATGACTACACACCAGAATGCATCCATTTGTGCAGATTTTTTTTTTCGATCTTATTTTAGTAGCGTTATACTGACGACAAGTACTTTGTCCCTTTCGTGATGATAAACTCTTTATATAGACACGAACCCAGACTGTGATACCCTTGAGTCCAACCTCGGTTCTAATGCCACCTCAGTCGGTCAGGACGGGAGCTCAGAATCGTTCTGCCGAACGCAATCATAGTTCACGAAAAGAATCGTCAGCGGACCTCCAGGCATCTTCGGAAACCGGAGAGAAGTATAAGGAGTGGTACGCTCTCCTCGAAAAAATTCGCGTAAGCATCAAACCAAGTGCTATACATAATAAGTTTTACGATATCATATAGAACTATCAATAGATATACACGGTTTGAATAGTATTGGCTTGACTGTTGAAAAAGATGCCTTGTCGGCTACCCTCGAGCTACTCAAACATCGTACGTCATGTCGTCGGTATCTAAAAGGAGCGCGTTTCTCTATTAAAAACGATTAGTTCACTTAAGGCCAGCACAGCAACTTCGATGAATAGCAAAAGCAATTGCAGCCATTAGAGCACGCACGATCAAGGAACAAAAAAGATTTCTCTCTTTCTCTCTTGCTCTATATATATATATATATACACATGATGACAACGAAAATAGAAGTTTATTTTGGCGCTTTAAATCAGCCATACGCTCGAATCTTGATAATTTTAAATGTAAGCAAGTGGTCCACTATCCTACCACTAATCAGTGTGCATATATTTTTGCATTTTTCAGATCATGAATCTTTAATAGTCAATCATCAATGTAATACATTGAAATCCTGTAACCAAAAAAAGTTTTTCACTCGATGTTACCAAATGCGGAATATGAAAGAAATATCCAGCAGATGTACAGTACAGTTTTTGCTAAGCAACACAGAATTTATGCCAAACGAGGCCATAAGCAAGATTTTTTTTATCACACGTGTTAAGCCAATGTGAAATGCATATAGGAATCTCAAAATATTGAATAATCGACAAGTTTATATGGTCGAACATGGCCCAACAACATCCTGATAGGCACTAATGATGCGTATGTATATATATATATATATCATGCATATTATTGAATAAATTCGCGAAATTTGGAAAGCAAAGTCTCTGTTTGCGTAAGATTAAACGGTCTATTTATTTAATAAATGACTGAATTATGGTGTAAAGTTTGCTCAGAATACATTTGACAAAAGGGGCGTGTAAAGCAAAGTTTAACTTAAAAAGTATTCTTAAATTACCGAATATATTACTGTAAAGATATTTTGGCAATGCCTGTTTTTAATTATCATTCTCCAATCCACAAAACTAGGTACGGATAGAGACGGCGTCGTGCTTCCACTTAACATTTGACTACACAGCTTTTTAGCGTTATTGCATAGCGCATATGTTATAGCACCGTGCAAGGGCAATGAACAGCTCTTACGCCTTTAACAGAAAATTTTCTGATCTCTGTTGTTTTGCTAATCTTAAAGCGAAACTCTGATCGTGCAAGATTCGCCCCTATCCATCATAAATACTATTTCTACACTTAACAAATATGCTTGATAAACAATTATTGGTGAAACGCTTTCTACAACTGCAATGCCTGGGATAAGAAAAAATCATTCAAATTGTTTATGGCACTCAATTAATACACATCCAGATGTTTGTAATCGTTCATTTATCACCTATAAGTTCCCTTGAAGAACATCTTCAGCTGACTCCCAAAGCTAGAAACAATTGTTTATCACTGTTGGAACAGCCGATGGACAGCGAGACATTTTAATATTGTTAGGCCAAAGAATTCCTTGGTGATATTAGGTTCTTTATGCAACCGTTGCATGATATATGATGGTACGACAATTTCCCCCTGTTGAATACACGACCACAACGCAGGCTCACACGCTATCTGCTCAGAACCGAGTTTCAAGGAAAACATGTTTGCCACAGTATATTGCTTCAGCTGAAACACCTGCAACATTTAGAACGCAAGGTGCACACCAATGAGAAGAACGTAAACGTTCGCTTGCAGTGTTACTTCGTTACTGTCGAATGAAAACGTAATTTTTTCCAGCTGCAACAACGTTGCTTATCGGCTTATTTTCGTACTGTACAATCAGTGTTTTTCAGCCGTATTTTTTATCTGTTGGTCGCTTTTGCCAACTATTAGAATCCTAAATGTTCTCGTACCTTGGGTTGATCAGGCTCGCAAAAATTAAGCATGGTGAACAACATGCTTTCCAGCAACTGTTTTGCCATTTTCGACCCCGACATGTTCTGCAGGTTTGTATAAGGCTGGTCAAAAATGTAGATATCTGCTTGTTGAGCGAGTTTCGAATATATTTCTGTGGCTACTGTATACAAAGCCGGTATCGACGGACGACTCAGATTTTTTTCTTCCGTGATATATTGCTGAACTTCGTGCAACGTTCGATGGCGGTCCATCACAGCGTATGTGACATATGGAAGACATACATCTACAGCGGCTATCCTATTCAAGGACTGTAAAAGGATAGGTCAGAAAGAAACAGCATCCAAATATCTCGAACCTCCGTTTTCGATAACAGCACAATAATACATAACTACGTTAGAAATTAAGGGATATTGATGATATAGATATAATACCGAGTCAGTCAACGATGACGAAATATAGCAATTTAGAGTGTCCCTATCTCTCTGCAGTACTTTATACTAACCACGTGATTTTTATTTTTGACTAGCGACTTTTTAAATGCAGGACAAACTGAAAAAATATATAAGATTATCACAGCAGACGTACAGATATGTTTTGGAAGAGCCACATTCGCAATACCACATACCGTTCTACAAAAAAGTTTAGAAAAAATCGTGAGAGTACAGAACTTACCATTATCCGTTTACTTGAAATCGTGGGGTTCAAAGCCGAATGCTTTGCTGAGGGTTTGTTTTCTTTTTTATTATAGAGCACATAGTCGCAGAACTTTAGAAGGGAATTCGGTTTAACACCTTTAAGGCTAAAGACTGATTCCAGAGTACTAAATGGACCCTTCAAATCGCGTTCATGAACTACCCGCAAGGAAAGCGATGGCGCCAGTAGCTTCCTCAGCTCCGCTTCGGATGATTTGTTAAGCACGTCCAACACCTATTCGTCACAGTTTTATCATAGTTATTATTTTACTGTAGTAATAGTATTATTTCCATACAAAGGTATGCCTACAGATTGGTTCTATTTAATTGCTTTCGGCACGCTTTTTCAGCAGTTTCTGAGACTACCATAATAGGTACGAAGTAATCCGATCTTAGCATTAACCGACAGCAATGCACGTAATGTTTTACATTAATATTATAATAATATATACGGATAATTACGCTAATTGCCAATAAATTAATAAACAAGTGTATTGGTATATTTAAGTAACTTGAATGCTTAATTATTTGCTGGGTTACTTCCTATGCAATAATGTTTTGCATAATCTTCGACAAAAGGTCACTTGTCTATTTGTATTTTACCTCGTATTTATATAATCAATGTTTAGTTGTTTCTATGTAGGCGGTTCACGTTGTTAGAAAAGAAAAAAGAAAATAATAGTAATTATAAAACCATGCCTTGGAAAAAATATATAGATTTTCTTCAGGGCAAGTTTCTCCAAAAATCTGCAAGTGATATTACAAAGTAAAGACAACGATGAAAGGCAGACACATTACTGAGCTTTTATAAATGAATTTTTGATCTTTTGCCGATTATGAGCTCTGTTTGCATAGTCTTTTGATATTCTATAGCTGTTTCTTTGGAGAAGCGACTTCGGCGTAGTTAATTATTGATTCCCAGGCAGCTCAAGTCATTTGGCCGACTATCTCAATGTATAATACTAAACGTGCAATGGCAAATTTTCCAATCTGATCACAAGCGTATTACAGACACCCTTAGCAAAGTCACAAAATGAAAAATTGCTATGAAACATTACAGATGTCCGAAAAAACGACATTACAATTGCTTGGACATGCCAATCCAGTTTTCATTTAACCTTAATAATGGTACCAGCGACGCAATAAATGGTGTGAATAGATATAGTAGAAGAAAATACCTGACATTGTTGTTCTTTAGTGTAAGGCAGCAGATTCGTGCTGTGGATGCCGCGCGCCAGTGAATTCGTAAGAACCGAAAGAAGTCTCTGTGCGAGCATAGTGCTTTTCGTGGATGTCGCGAATATACGACAAGCACTCTTCAGTGTCACCTTAATAACCGCAAACTCTATAAGGTACTACTCATCAATGGGCTATGATTTATTGCACAACATAAATATTACAGTAGAGCTAGTACGCTCAACATTGGGATGAACCCTTTTGTTTACCGATGACCCTGCAGCAACAACATCGTTTTTATTGACAAACGGCTAGCAGACGACAAACGCGTTCTCGATCGAGCAACAATCAAATGATAACGACAATTGTGGAGTGGTGAAAATTATTTTTTCACCTATTTTTTTAGGTATTTTGTCCTGTTCTATAAATGGAACAATTGTAACGCAACTTAATGTCTACGCTCAGCTAGAAACATCTCGAATGCTTTATTTAAAAAAAAATGTTTCTGTTCGTTAGCGTATTTTGAGACCGAAATAAAAGTGGCTCCGATCCCTCCATTTCGCAATTGATACGCTACCTTAATGGAAGAATTCACACGAATCTCGCTAGTAATTGTTAAACTATTATATTACACAAATATACATGTACAATCTGTTTCTTTTGTAAAACCAAGTCGGTGTTCATTCGCCGGTAAGATTCGTAAGATAAAATAGTTGAAAAGTAAATCGTTACATTTTTAAGGGAAAAGGCCAAAGTCAATTATAAGATGTGCCGTTTCTTCGAAAGGCATTCTTGATTTGATTTTAATCCATGTTGTGCCATAACCAACTTAATGGACAAAAAATGGTTTTCCCAGCCAGACAATGTTTTGCCATGAATAAAAAGTAAAGCGAGTAAGAAATAACTTTCTTCTTTGGCACAATTGTAAATCAATATAAGGTGCTCCAGTTACTCGCAAGTATGCAAAAGTTTGGAGCGTATACGACGGTGCGGACCATAGTCACCTTGAATTGACTTTCGGGGTAAAAGACCCACACGTTTAGGTAGCGCTTGAGAGCAAATTATTGCCGCAACCATTATTCTTTTACGAACACGGCCTACTTCTTGTATGCTTACTTGTATGCCATTGCAGCAACTCGAAATCTCCTGTTTAAGATATAGCCAATGTGGAATAGGGTTTATTCAAAATGCCAGCAGCGATGTGAATACTGGATTACACGCTGAAACAGCCAAAAAGCACTGGTTGACAATGCCTGCGCCTTTTATTACGGTAACTAGTTCTTATCGCGGCCACGGATGTTACTTGGTGCCGCAAACAACGTATTTCGCGGTGTACGTAGTATCCACCGTTTCCTTTATCGCAGGTACGCACATCAGACAAAGTTCTCCTTAGAAACCAGAAGTTGCTAGTTTAAAGCATATGACACAGCAAACATTACGTTGAGACGTAAGCAATGAATTATAAGTAAATGAAGCCATACTATTTTTGTGTCGCTTCGTCTTGGTTGCAACCATCTACGGTGCTTTATGTGTTTACATACCAACTTTGTGATCCAAATAAAACTATACAGCTTAAGTAGCTCCTTTCTCCTGTTGAAGACCTTGAATATAATTAGGATATTTTATATCCCATTCTAGCCCTATTCATCCTGTTAAGGGTTGTCCTATCATCAGTATTGAGCTGAATACATTGGCGCGCACGCTAGCTGCAGCGAAGCTTTTAAATAGAGAAAATATCCACAATTTTTCTTTTTGAGGTGAGAGCTGCCTCAGGGAGAGGGTAAGCTATGACACGGCTGCCTATACTAAGCGACAGGGGCCTATCGTCGCGAACAACGATAGCGGGGAACGGAAAAAGGGATGACGGATTTGTCCCCCTTATTCGGGCTACCCGTGATGGCGCAATGAGTAATGTGTTTGCCTACTCAACTTTGGGACACGCCGTAGTCTTGGTTTAAACCCGGGCGTAGACTCACTTTGTTTCATACTAGGACTCAGCCCTCTAAGGCAATGTTTAGCAACTTATATATCGGATGGACAACAACATTGTGGATTGAACTACAGCATCGTTTAGAAACCGTACTTGTTTTGGTGCTCAAGATGGGCATCTATAGAATTGTGACCTGTGTTTGTCTTGAGGATTAACGTCTGTTTCGCTTGGCCTGTGCCAAAGGGAGGCAGCGGTCTGTCGGACGGAAAAGCGCCCAGCTACACATAGTATACCGACTTTTGTTTGCTGTTGGACTGGAGTGACGATCAAACTGACGTGCATGGGAAACTTCGAAATAGAGGTTTCTTTTTTAAAATAGATGTAAATATATCCCATACGTTCCCAATATGTTGGATTTAATGCGTTAGATAGCTATATAGGACACGGCGGCGCAGCGGTGGCACCAGACCACCGGAGCAGTATATATAATGTTTGCACTGCTACCGCTGAGACAAAGGCTATCATGTTGCAAACCAAGCTTAGAATAGAGCGGGCTTTCGGCAGTCTGGCTATATTATCAGCGCCATGCTATACTACGAGAATACCCAGCTGACTTTACCCCCTGTTTTCGGTTTTGTCTAAAAAAATAGGTGAGAACACAGGACGTTTATCTTCGACCATGACGGAACACGACACGACTAGCATAAAGGTATAAAACGTTTGTTAAAAACCTCTGTTAGGAATAGGCTATATATAGGGGAAAGTGGGTTGAGATTAAACACTTCTATTTTGAAGGCCCAAAGAATATGGTGTACAAAATATATGGATTTAATTTGGTATGCGTGTTATAGCCCTTTTATTTGACTGAGTACATATATATAAGCAATTATGTCCGAAATGAAAAAAAAACTTAGCTTCGTTTGATATTCAAGTGAGTTGAGACACCACATGGGGTGGGTTAGTACGAATTATCATCCAGTATATATCTCGATCATAAATTGATGTTAAGAGATTAATTTGTCTCCACATGTCCCTCTAGTGTCTACTGATTGATAGCACACTTCAGTCGGTGAAATTTATTGGGTACCATGAAAAGAATACGTTTCATTATTTTCTTAACAGATTGGCTATGGCGATGCTTTCAGGCCTCTTGTTTTATAAAGAAATTAGAAAACTTCGTGTAAAAGTAAAAACAAGATAAACTGAGATGAGGCGCTGCGACATCCCGGTGGCAGATTTGAATTGTCAGGTTGACGCGTGCTATGGATTTTAATGGCGAAATTATTGGATTTGGTCTAGTCTCTGAAAAAAGATAGCTACGTGTTGTATTTTTAAGTGCTCGATTCACTTATGATGTGGACAATCACACAAAATAATATTACTACTAGCAATACTATAAAACTTCAGCACGAGCGTGACGATGATTGCTACGCATGAAGACACGAGACAGATTAGAACGCCTGCCCCAAATGTTTAGTCACAAACGTCTCAACTCAACCCACTTAACGTAGCTCGATTTACCCAACGTCAACTTCTAACTAGTTAAAAAAAAATATATGAACTAGGTGAGTCGAAATCTGCACAATGCTACAAACGAGAAGAACGCGTGGTTCGACTAAAATGGATTATACGAACAAATCACGATGTATTATCGGATGACATGATTAAAAAAGATAATTTACGGCGAAAAAAGTACACATTTGCTTAAAATTGGTCAGCCGGTGATTTCGATTTGGTTTTACTTTGCGACGCCCCAATATGCTACGCTTGCTTCTTATGCCGCTTCCGTGATCGTTCCTCTGCAGTCTTGCAGCTCCTGTTGTCTATCAAGCTCTCATGTGCTTATGCGATGTAATTGCCTAATCGGTTAATCACAGACCTAATCAGTATACTAGAGACACTATGTCTAGTTCTCGGCCAAGATGCTACAGCTTAACCAGTACAGAAATTGGAAGAGCGAATTGCGGTTTTCCAACCTATTGTGGTTTATCTCAGTTTTCTGTTTCCTACCAGTGAGAACAGCCTCAATAGTTTGCATCTGACACAATCGGAAAGATACCCAGTAAGCGCTGCGGTTTTAGTAAAAGTCCTGCTTCGATACTGGTTGGCCTTAATTAATCACATTTTTATAATTAGCAAGTAAATTTAAGTTACATTTTCTGGCATACGGGTTTTTTTGTGATG
This sequence comes from Varroa jacobsoni, assembly GCF_002532875.2. NCBI lineage: Eukaryota > Metazoa > Arthropoda > Arachnida > Mesostigmata > Varroidae > Varroa > Varroa jacobsoni. The sequence goes on along the minus strand of NW_019213965.1, from coordinate 340,870 downwards.
CACGTAGGAGTGAAAAAATGAGCCGAGTAATGGTTTGACACACACATTTCCCAAGGTATCAATATCGAAGCACAGACATTTATGAATCATTGTCTAGCTCGAACCCGCCTTTATGCCATTTGTCACCAGCTGCTCCCATTTCGTTGGTGCTGATCTCATACGGTTTCAACTAGCTTCAGATTAATTTTTCTTTATGAACTAGAGATGTTCTTGATGGGAAGGAAACGTTGTACAGCATTAGCTCTCTTTTCTTTATCATTTTAGATTACCCTATTAAGGATAGGTAATGGATAGATTGTCTCAAAATTACATCTGTTTCATTCCTTGATAGGAAATATTGGCGTACTGTCAAGTTTGTGAAGAAGACTGTTGGTTCGAGAGTAGGCGGGCTGAATAGCTGCTAAAGTATCCATGACAGATGGCGAGGAGGCGATCCCCACCGTATTACACTTGGAACACGTCTCGGTTGCAAGCGGCCTCGTCTAGATATTTTATCAGCACTGATAACAATTGACATTTGAGACTGATGATACAGTATGATTCTGGCGATTGTTTAGTTTCAGACCGTGACAAAAATGACTTAGTCGTTTCGAAGCGTGAATTTATACAAGGAAACTGCGTAAATTGCTTCCGCCATTCATTAAATCTGTCGCGGCCGCTGTGCATATGTCGGTGCATAAATAGTGTGTATAAAGAAAAGTTGCTCCTATTTAATAAAAGGTAATATTAAAGGGCGAATATTTATCTAGCAAGTGCAGCAGCGTAGGAAAGATACTTCATGCAATCTGCGGTGAATGCGAGGTGCTCCTGTAATTGATCGAAGAGGAAAATGGCTTTTCGCTTTTTATAATAAGCTTGAAGTGAAACCTTTTCTAGCCAATATGCTCGTTTATGAAGCCTCTCCTCTAATTTGTTTGTTTTACTACAATTTTGGAAAAATCTATAATCACTTCTCGCAACACGTAATTTAAGTAAGCGATTGTGAATGCTTGTGTTGCTGGAACTGTGCAAATTCTTAGTTACTGGAGGCATCCATTATTTTAGCCACAAGCATCCTCGAACTAATTCACTACTTAATTCAGTAATATATCAAATAAAATATTTCAGGATTAAGCGAACAAAATGGCAAATAACCTTGATGAAAATTTACGACCCACATTGAATCAACAGGACGTTGAGTTCGTTCTTGAGGACCAGTTTGGTATATCAAGAGATCGTGTCGATTCTGTAAAACTGCTCGCCGGTTACGATGACCAGAACTTCTATGTTAAGGTGATTGAATTTAAACCTTATTCACCCGATAGCTTTTTGATCAAATATACATTCAGTGCATTTAATTTAGAACCCGTGCCTCAGATTACACACAATTGCACACCTGAGCTGATTGGGATAAAATGCAGTGCGTTATAGATCGTTTAAAAGTATAGTTAAACCTTTATCGTTGAAATGGGTCTTTGTTGTTTGTAGATCTTGTTGATTACTACGAATGATCAGACAAATAACCAATTGTCTTGACGTTACAGCTAAAACCGGACGGTAGAGAGGTGCTGCTGAAGATTACAAACTGGCGAGACAGTGAAAACGTTCAGCTTATTGGTAACGTAGTTCCCTTTTCAACGCTATTGGCTATTCCCATTGTATGAGTACGTTCTCGGGGTCACTTCTTCGGCATTGCCCCCTAGGAATCTAGTCATGTTGAATCTTGCTAGACTGTTCTGTAGCGTGTGCACGTAGTAGCGAAGTTCGTTACGTATGTGCAGACTAGCGCTTTGGGTTCGAATCAAAAGGTCGATATACTTCACCTTGTGATGGGGGTCAGCCGTATGATAGAGCGTCTAACGCGTTTCTATTGTGAGTCTTTGAACTGTTTATACCTTGCGCCTGCGAAATTATGTAAACTACGTACATATTACGAATAATGCACACTTTTTGTGTGTACACTTTTTTAATGTGCACTTCTGTTTTGTGTAGGTGAGATGACCGAGTTAATGTGCCAACTAGGGAAATCTGTACCATGCTCAGTCCCGCTGCAAACGAAAACTGGTTCTCCTCTTGGCCGCTACGTTTACCAGGATAGCGAGAACCACAGGAGAGAATGTATCGTTCGCCTATTCAACTTTCTTCCCGGTAAGTGAACAAAAAGATGACCTTCTTGGAAAACTAGGCTTCCATTCACCATGGCTTTATATATTTAAAAAACAACGAAATAGCACAGCCTGAAGGAACTTGTTTGCTTAAATCCTGCAACTGGCTTTTAGCCTCTATTGTATGTTTATAAACTCACTCTGAATTATTATTACGATGGGCATCCAAGAGAGCCCAACAGTATACTTGGCTGCACTTAAGTCCCATACCGAAACTTGCAGGCAGGAGTTAGCCCCGATTTGAAGCAGTATTCTTTCTACACTATCGACCCTCTGGGTCTTGCTAAACTTACCCGGGTTTTTCTTTAGCAGTGCTATGAAATGGCATGACAACAAGATTCCATAATAACTACTTGTCTAACATTTACACCAAAAATGGCCGCATATTCATGGTTTTCATGGCAACGCAGGCAAAGAGCTGCCTGTATCACCTCCTCGGTAGAGCAAAGTTAACTGTATCAATATTCTGGTTTGTCAAATAGGCACCTCATCTATTAGCTGACGTTTGGAATTTGAGGTGACCAGGACTTTTTTGCATCCACTCAGAACTACAGAGTTTTTACAAAGATCCTCCGATTTGAATAAGTTCGGAAAATTCAAGGTTTGAAATATTAGTAACTGGAAAAAAGAATTTGTCAAACCTTTTTGATATAACAAAATGATTGATTTATTCGTGGCTGAGACAGGTACATACATTTTAGGTTTGTGAGATGTTTAGCACATGACGCGCATTTGTTAATTAAGTTGTTTCTAGCTAATAAGTATCCGCTCACCAAATATAACTCTTTGTTTTTTCTTTTCCTAATTGTAGGCAAAATTATGACACCGGGTACTATAACCCGTTCTCAAGCGTTCCAATGGGGAGATCTCCTGGGACGGATGCACTTAGCACTCGACAGTATGGAGTTTCCGACGATTTCTGAGCGGACCTTTATTTGGGCTTGGGAAGGGGTGCCTCAGGTGGGTCAAATCATATCTGATACAAATCACACGCCTGAAACTAACAGACAAATCACAAACATCTCTTTAGGTTCCCATACAATCACACACGAGCAAGTTTTGTAGAGCAGAACTGGTTAGAGATATTTTTTTCTGAAAACGTCCAATTCAGAGAGCATTTTTCCTTTCGATACTTAGAACCTGCACTATTGAAAGTATTAATTTATATAGAAAGTAGTAATTAAAAGCAACATATTGTTTACCTATAAAACGCCAAAATCATTCATGGCATAGCTGACTTCAACAATAGCATATTCACTTTAGCGATATATAATACAGTAAAATACGCTAAAATAAATAAAATGTAAAATACTTATTCGCAGTTTGATGGCACCACCTGACACAGTTCAAATAAGTTATTAGCAAGCGATGCCCTAACCTAAATAGATATATTATCCTAGCTCAGACCCAGTTGTACTTTAAATGCAGTGGAACTTCAAATACGCAAAAAAGTGCTACTTCAGTCATTTTGCGTCGAACGCTTAATTCCTGTTTCATGCATACGTTTTATAGTCGAATGCTGCGATAAAGCACACAACTTGTGTTTCATTAATCTCAGGTGAAGCGCTACCTGGACGTTGTATCTGACCAAGATAGAAAAGATTTAGCGCAGCATTTCTTCGATAAGTACGAGTATGAGATGTTGCCCCGCATGAGGCAATTAAAACGAGGTAAGGCAAGAGCGACAGCGTCAAATATGGACTTGACATATTTTTTAGGGCGTAGAATGACAGCACGCTAGAGTCAGTGTTTTTTGCTTATTTTTTGCGCTTTGCGAAGATCTGATACACGGGGACCTAAACGAACGTAATGTGTTGACGAATGCCGCCGGAGAAGTTTACGCTGTTCTCGACTTCGGCGACTGTCACGGCGGCCCAAGGGCGTGGGACCTCGCTCTGGTGCTCGCTTACCTTAGTCTCATGTTGCCCGACATCCAACGTGATCTCGTCAATTATCTCGGGGATGCGATCTCCGGATACGCAAAACATATGCCAAACGTTGTAAGAGATACTTGCGATGTGGAAACGCTTAAGGTAAGATGGAGATCATCCAGCTTGAAATAGAGTGCAGTCAGAAGTCAGCCAATAATTGCCAGCTAGAGTGCTACGTGTCCATTAATGTTTTTTGCGTTTGGTTTGTTTTGCAGACTCTGATCTGTACTAGGCTGTGCCAATCGCTGGTGCTTGGGTTACAGTCATTCAAAGTCAAGTGTGACCCGTATGTGTTAACCACGCAAAAAAAAGGATGGTTCGTGCTGCGCCAGCTCCACTCGGAGACTCGACAAAATATTACGGACGTATGGAATAAGCTGCTTAAGCCCTACGGAATGATGCTTAAGGAAACAGCACACTGATACGGCGCGTCTTGATACGTCCATTGAAAATTAAAATGCATTCAGGCAAAATAACAGGAAAGCATGGTAAAAATGCAATGTGTACAGCAATTAATTCCATATCGTATGAAACCATTTCTAATTTTAACGCAAATAAATATAACAAAAATCTAAGTAAGTGTTTGTATCAAAGTCAAATAAAGTTATGACTTTCAAAACATAGGAATAACATTTTAGTTTTTTGTTGTGCTGAAATATCTATTGGAGCAGCAAAGCTAACATCGATCCATAAATGTGAATATGAATACGTTTGATTGACTTAGGTCCACACTGTATTAAGTTGTTGTCATATTTATGTCGAACGGAAAAGGTAAGAAGACGAAAAGAACAACTCTCTACCGTTTTCTACTTTACACTTTTAACTATATATATATATATATATATATATACATATATATACCGGATGGCGCTTTACTATCTAATTATTGCCTAGTTAGCGGCAGATTTTGTTTTCGGCCCCATCATATAATACTTTGTATCAGAAATGAGAGCTGCCGTTCATGTCACAATTAACTTGCCTTCCAGATTGCCAAAACTTCCATAACGGATATCACAATTTTGCTTTGTGCACTCGAGAAAAGGACATAAACTTAAGAAATACAGGAAATTGTTAGTCTCTTTTTCAAAAGCTATTGACGTTCTACGCCGTGAACCATACCGCAGAATTCCTACTGATACAGTTTAAATGTCATGAAAGTTTTTCGTGCAAAAGCCCTTTGAGTTTCTTACTTCACTTGAAACGGTAGCAAATATGACTGTAAGCGTCGGCGAACAAAAAGACACCGACTCTAAGCATAAAACAACGTATCAGCGTATAGATAGAACCGTTGCAACAGCTTTGTAATCATCATCCGTAAACGGCACTGACATAGTGAGATTAAAGGATTAGAAAACAGTTATCTATCTAAGATGAAAATTTATACAGTAATATCAATATAGCTAGTAGTTGACGTAACTAGATATAAAGGCGTGCTTGCTAATATAAACAGTATAATCCTATGTTGATTCGAACGCGTCCAATACAAACGAGATTCAGCTATAAAGCGTAGACTCCGTAGTACACGGAAAAAAGTACCGGTGTTATATGGCCAAGATAATAGTCGGTTACTGCATCGATCGCTTTGCAAAGTATCACCTGAATACTGCTAGTCAAAGCTGTCATTATAGCTTCATATATGTGAGCATGATAACTTCCTATGTAATTACTCATCGATTTTACATCGTCGAACAGGAATGATCGTCATTGTTATTAAGCATCTTGGATACAAGATATAAAACCTTCGTATTTGCACTCGTTTGAGAGAAACTGGTTATACATTACATTGTATCGGTATATATATATAGGTACGGGTGTATGAAGTATGATGATTTTCTATTTTCGCTTAGTATTAAAGTTCTTAAAGGTATCCAAAAATCTGAAAAAATGTTTACATATCATTAAATCATTGAAACGTGCCCTCCACATTCTGATTTCATTCTATCGGTGTACTAGTTACATTTACAATTTTAATAAAGTATAAGGCTGTTTTGGCGAACCAGTTCTTTTTTCAGTTTTTTTTCAAAGCCAAAAAGGATAGAGATTTGCTACATGTATGGAACGATATGAATGTTCTGTGCAATATATGATAATAAATTCTGCTTTTGCAAATTAATTATTTCTAAATTTGAAAATGTACATAATCGTCAAATCTCAATACAGCTTTATTGTTACCATTCACATGTCTTCGTACATTGGAATATTTCATCGCATGGAGAGTTATGGCACTCTATATGGGATTAATGAATGTTCTACGATCGTGAACAAAATGTTTTAGGGGCCGCATGATCTGGGTGACCAATACGCCTCTCTGCGGGTGGGTTGCCATAGTAACAATAACTAATAAACATGCTAGTGCACCGGTTCAAATCTTAGCGTGGGCAAAAATTATCATATATAATATCTGAAATTGAAAAATAGGGTATTGTTATTTAGGTGAATAAATATATGGGAAAGACCGCAGGTGAGACAAACTCCCCGTTAAAAGCCATAGGGGCGAGTCCTTAATACTATATCGAAGAATAGGTAATTTCTGCTTATTCACGTAAGGGTAATAACTAAGTACTGAATAAATAAGAATTTTTTAAAATATATCAGTTTGCATCAATTTATTTCGTCCTCTTTTTCTTCGAAATAAACATTGCCATCTAAAGATGTATTAATGAAACAAAAAACTGAAACAAACTATACGGAACTTGCTATTCAGATTCTCAATATTCATTTACGATGAATTCTCTATACAACTACACAAATCCCTGGGCATCCTGTGCTTTAACACGACCGTGAACAATAATGACGTTTCTCTAATATGTACTTCTATGTATTATTCGTCAGAAGATAGCTTTTCGTCCATTCGAAAAAAGCAAAAATTTATAGGTATCAGCTATGACCGTATCTCCTGAGCTTCTTGTATATAGTATCGTATATGTTGTGACGCACGTTCATTGGGGAACTTTCAGGTTAGCCACTGAGCGGCAATGAGGCATATTCTGGAATGTCTAATAGTTTCGTTTAAATTGTGAGGGTTTTGGATTTGTCTCTCAGACACAATCGTTGGCATCTGGAAGATCACCAACATGTACGTTATAAGAATCATCAAGATAGAGTATACAAGTGATCGGCGGAAGTTCATCGCACTATAGAACGTGAACTCGACCGGTTGCAGAGACAAATCTGTGCTTAACTGAAGATAGCTGGCGACGGTTGTGAGAGGAGCTCTATCGGTGAGTCGAACTCCTCGAGTCTGTACACAAAAGAGTTCCCGTGAATACCAAAAATAGCTACTCTTCGATTGTTTGCTCATGTGAGCGATATTATCGGCCATCAGTCGGCGCCGCATGTTGCGCATTGTGTTATAGACGAGATCTCCACACCAAGTTATGCTCATTACGAAGTAGAGGGTAGAACTAAGGCTCAATATCATAGTGATCAACTCAATACGAGTGACATCCTCCATGCTAAGCCACGTTATGAATGTTCCTAATTCTAGGCAGGCGCCAGCTGAAATAGACACAATCCATATAGCGGCTGACGTAGACCAGCGCTCATTAACTTTTTTGAAACATTCGTGCGTTCTCGAATATCCCAAGCGAAAGTTTGTTGAAGGGTGGGCATTGTCTCTACGTATCAAAGCTAACAGGCATCTCTGCTCGGCGAAATATTCGCACGCCACTAGCGGGAAAAGTAAATGACACACTATCTGTCGAAATACTTCCGATATGTAGGTATATTTTGGGGGTAAGAAGCTGTTATACGGCTCGAAGTCAACTTCTAGATAGCAGCCTAGGTAGAACAGGTTTGCTATGCTGTACGCGAAGAATCCCACCACTGAAATGTACATATACGGTTGCCTGAGAATGACACGAGTCGATAAACGCAACGAACAGAAATAGGCAATTACGCGGCAAAAATAATTTGCGTTAAAATAATATATTGACGCATAAGTTGTACCATACATTAGACAGGTTGTGTATATAGCTGAATTTAATGATAACAAAATCTGAACTAGGCTAATGATCCGCTGCAACAAACTATGACGATCTTCCATAACGATGCATCGTCATTCAATCAGCATCGTTGCAGTACCACATAGAGCGAATCCAAACGAAACGATGCGAAGCTATCGTAGAAAATGCGCATGTCTCGCATGCTCGTTTTTGGCTGGCTTTGTTCGACCGTTGTGTTGAACAATGGAAGAGCCAGCCTTGTGACGCGGCACGTAATGATAATTTTTCACTTTGTAATTCAAGCGTGAGGTAATGAGGTAAGTGGATCTGTCCGAGTAGTCAATTTCCTGCATAGCTACTTCAGAAGCATATCATACGCATACAGCATTATAAGTTACACCAGTAAAATGACTTCATGCGTACATGGTATTCTGTTGTGACAATAATTAGATGCTGCAGATGATTTAGCCACAGGTTTCAAGCTTTTATTACCAACATCTATCTTCGCGAAAGACGCTAAAAGTGTTCCAATGTCGGCCTCAACGGGTAAGTACCGCATTTCCAGTTTGATGCAGAAGCATCGTTTGGTGCCAACGTCAAAGACTTTCGTCTTATCGAGATCCTTTAAGTCTTGTCGATATTCTGTTGTCAAAAATCAAAGGGTTTATTTCCGCAATCGATATGTATACACGGATTCAGTCTCTGCTCTTCTCAGATTTGTACCTAACAGCGCGTACATCGTTCTCTAAGTAAGCATTGTTCTGAAGAACGCCCCGGGTTCCAGATATCTTGTCGTGCTTGTTCGACATCACTCACTATTGTATACCGACAATGCATGTGCTGCTAACAAATCGCCTACCGTCATCCAAGGCTTTGCTGAGAACTAGTAGGAGAGGGCGGGATTTGTTTTTGTTGAAGCTGACCGTGTTCAGGACTACATAGGTACGAGATGTCGCACAGGTGGAGAGGCCACAACTAGTACCGTTAGGTTGTTAGCTTTCAACGAGGTTCCTATTATTGCTTCTTAGTGATTATTTGGATCCAGTGTATATATGGACGTCGGTTAATGCTAACACACATACATATTTAGGAAAATTCGCTGAAAAATTTTGTTTTGCTAAGTCTGAGTTAATTTAAAAGCAAAAAAATTAAAGGAAGGCCAAGGAACACTCGTAATTTAAGTACTTTCGGACACAGTACAAAATCAAGTTCGATTCATACGTCGATATTTTTCACAGGCGACTACTTTAATTTTCCTAATTGTGTCACGCTTTTTTCTTGCATAGAATAATGATGTAAGTTGCTATGTCTAATTGTCTACCTCCTAATGGCGATGAATACACATGATAAACATAAGCAGTAAAATACTGCACAATGGAAAAAACGGCCATCATGTAATAAATGGTATTCTTTCTGAAATTTGCCTTTACACTGCTCAGTACAAGCGTCTGATAGTTTTATAAAATCGCCTACTACTCTCTTGAGTGGCATAATACGCTACGTTAATATATCTCATATTTATTAGCAGACCAATCATAGGGACGGAGTGGCAGAGACCAGCCTTATAACTAAAACTGTCCTATAAAGGGTTACAGCTTCCAACTTCGATATCAAAACGATCCGCCGATTATAACAGCTCATCATATGTCGGGTGTAGACAGTAGCAAACCACCGGATGAGTACCTGTGTTCAAGTCATCGATCAATAATATTCTATTCAATACAACATTGGCACGTAACAGCGACAACGTTCGTAGCTGGTAATACGCCAATCTCTAACAATAAATGTGAATGTGTTTGGTATATTAGAAAAAGGCCACCTAATGATTACGATAGGATATTTTCATGTCCAATAACATTCACACTTGAGCAAATGGCATATATAATTACGTTGATATGTCGTTCTCCTCGCAAGCCGTAATCAATTGCTGTAGTTTTTCTTACATAAAACTATTGAATCACAATTTTTCAGTAGCTCTGGCCATAATTCAAGCGACCTATAGAATCTTAGTACTGCAAGGATTTTCAAAGTAGAAAAACGTACGTTAATCACATGGCTCATATCCCCCAATTAAGTTTACGATCAGTGCTAGATTTTTAAAGACAGTAGGTTTTTTTTTAGAGCTGTCCTATTTTTTTAGCCTATTATAATATAGATTAGTACATGGCAAAAACGTTTCAATACACTTTTCCGGGCCTTAAATGATCCATATTGCTTCTCGTTCGTAATAGGAATTTAGTGTTAAACAAGTCTCAAAGCGTTTAGGAGATGACTTTGTGTAATTACACAATTTATCAACCATTTGTCAATACAGCTGTCTCTGATTTCTACTTGAGAAATGTTTTAATGCAGATGCTTCCGAAAATTACAGACATTTTTTGGTTTAACATGGCAAGTATTTCCCAGTGGCCGGTGCTTGAGGTTCCCGCCAATAAAATTGAATAGTTGTTTGTTTGTTTTCATACGAGCACCTTCTCGCTCTTTTATAGGCAAGGGATCGCAGTTTGAACCATATTCTGCAAGAAGAGCAGTTCGAGCGGGCTCGATCACTTAATCAGCGGCGTTGCCTAAAAACAGACTTGGCAGCTAATTTGACATGTGACAATAACGGTGTAGAAATTTCTTGCTGAACGTTGACAAGCTCGAAAACGGGGTGAAGTGATCGGAACGAAACTGTGTGCCGCCAACTGTAGCAAACAAAGGTTAGTTTAGTACGCTCTGCCTTGCTAGGGACTCGAGCATAGTCAGGACTTGCCGACGCTCGTTAAGGCAATATAATTGAAAATAAAATACTTATATAACAAATAGACATTTATCCTTCACGAGGTTCCACTCTTTCTCCTTCGTAAACTATTGGCGTGCAAGATTGATACATCATAGAATTTACAGTTTAATGCAAAAGTTTAAATCTGGTATAAGACTGCCGTGGTTTGTTATTAATTTCAGCTTTACTACGTACATATTCAACCATATAAATACAGTACCAGCAATATTAATAGTGTACCGTAAAAAATCTACAAAAGATGCATGAGTGGTTGTTTTAATAAGCTCTGTTGGTAGAGCTTATTAGCTTATCAGAGAAAATAAGCATTGCCAAGCATTTACTCACATGGCGTGTTCTACGAAATTTATCAGTATTGAAGCAAATTCTTGGTTAGAAAATGTTTAATCCCACACAACTGAGATAGCTATTTACATACATACATGCATACACAAGGTACAATGAGATTTGTACCTTTATAAGCTTCCTTGTTATTCTTACCAAGATATTCGGATCGTATGTTTTTTTCTTTCACGACACGGTCGATTTGTGACACCGTTGCGTCTTGTCATTCATGCAGATGTCTGGAGGCAATAGCGGTGGCGTAGCGATAACTGGTACAGGGGGTGGAGGTACCTCCACTTCTGATAGTATCTCTGTGGCCGTTCGAGTAAGACCTGCTAAAAGCGTATCTGATCCAGTCGAATGGATCGTTCAAGACAACGTGATCTACGGAGCGCAGCCCGAAAATCAACACAACGTATTCGCGTTCGGTAAAATAAAAGATTCGAACTAAACCACAAGCATTTTTCTATCAGTCTGTAATATACTTTGCCATCAATCGAAGATTGATCTTCTGATAATTAAATTATGGTGGTTTCCACAGTAGATAGAACTTGCCTATGACTCAGCTTCTAATATATTTGCAGAAAAAAAACTTGCTGATTTTTGGTATTGCGGGTCAAATCACTTAGAAGCCATGTTTATTTAACTGTTGCAGATGAACTGCGGGAAGTGACTTGGTTCAAAGAGATACAGTAGAGCTTGATAGGGAGCTACAGTGACCGATTTGACATAAGTTGTAAAAAAAGAATGCATTTAACACAAACGTGTTTATCTCGTTTTGATGATTATGTAGACCATATCTTTTCACAGGAGACGACCAACACTAATGTCTATGAAAAAGTTGTTGGCCCGATTATAGAGTCGGTCTTGGATGGATACCATGGCACCGTGTTTGCTTATGGACAGACTTCGTCAGGAAAAACGCATACGATGATGGGCAACGATGCCGACCCCGGAATCATCAAAAGGGCAATTGCCTACATCTTTGAACGTATACATAAAGTAAGCTGCTCAATTCGTTTCGGATTCTGGTAGACCCATTTACAAAGTGCTGTTATCCTGTAGTTGGAAGTTTTTGACAGTACCTTCTGGGGTGACGACGTTTCTAGATATTCTCTTGGTAGGAATAATGCGTTCTATCGATCACTTTGAATGCCGTCATTGTATATTAGTAGTATCTCCTAGTGTCCTATAAACTATAAGTAGTAATGACGAGAGACAAAGCAAGCTAAACTAAGGGCACACAGTGTAAGTGTGCTGCCTTAAGTCTACGGAGTTTTTGAATGATGAAAGCAATTGTAGTTACATTTATCACTCATATAGTTTTTTGAATTCATATTACTAACAGGATGCCGATCGCGAGTTTATGATTCGGATTTCATATCTAGAAATTTACAATGAGCAGATACGTGACCTGCTTAATCCAACTACGCAGTCGTCGGCGCTCCAGATCAAGGGCCCGGACATGGCCGTCTCTGGACTCGTGGAACAGGTCTGTCGTGATGCCGATGAACTGATGAAATGGATGCTAGCTGGAGACAAGAACCGTCAGGTCGGATGCACTAACATGAACGAGCGTTCGTCCCGATCACATTCGATATTTCGCGTAACCCTCGAATCGTCTCATCGGGACGCCGTCGGGAATAAACGTGAAGGCGTCACTATCTCCCAATTAAATTTGGTAGATTTGGCTGGTTCGGAGCGTGCAACGCAAACCGGCGCTACCGGAACGAGATTACGTGAAGGTTGTCACATTAACACATCGCTTACCGCACTCGGCATTGTCATTCGAAAATTGTCCAAACAAGAGAAACACATAAATTTTCGGTTAGTTGTTAAACGAATCACGGTTACCTAACGAGATGCATTTGAATGAAGTCTTCATCTTTACTATTATCTACTTATATTTTCCGAACCTTGGATTATAATTAATACAAGTCGGTTTGCTGTGCATCCAAAACAAGTGTGTATATCTAAAAGGTCTATTGGCTTTTTTAGGGATTCAAAATTAACCAGAATTCTGCAGAATTCCTTGGGCGGCAACTCCCGTACGGCTATCGTGTGCACGATATCGCCATTCGATTACGAGACAAGTCTGTCAACGCTCCGTTTTGGATCTGATGCTAAACGAATTCGCAATAAGCCTGTTATCAATCAAGTGCTATCGGAAGACGCCAGCCTTTTGCAAAAACGGAACAAAGAGATTGAGTCACTTAAGGCACTCATTTGTGTTAGTATCGAATGGTCACAATTGAATGCACTTTTGACACTTTCGATCGACCTGATCTATATCATTTCATAGAATAGGTATTTTCAACGCCCCTCAAAAAGATAAATGAAATCATCTAGTTTGAACCAAGTGTGTTGCAAAAATAGATAGAACATATCCCTGCAGGCTCCTTTTCCTTTATACGGTTAGATTTTCTGAAGGTCTTATATTTTTGTTTATTCCCGTTAGTGATACCTATTTATTAGAGTTCGTAGGTGCATTATGGCAATTGCCGACCTTTCTGTGCTTTGTGCAATTTGCAGAAGGTGAAGACCGGGAAGGAGCAAGAACTGAAAGAGAAAGACGACACGATTTCACAGCTGCAGAAGAAAATTGAGGATCTTCAGAGGCTAGCCATCTGCGGAGACCTACCATCAAGTATCACTGAAAGGACCTATAGCATGGTAGTAAATAAAATAGCCGTCGCTTCCTTAGAATTATGTTAACAAACGAACTTTGCCTACAGCTGCAAGCAATGTCTAATGAACAGCATAATCTTCTTGAACACAGTGTTCATTCTCATTAAAGGATAACACTTTTATTAGCTTTATTTTAACAGGAAACTTAAACGCTCACAATGGGCAGATTTGTTTCTATATATTTTTATTCTTGATTGTTTTCGGTACTCTGCTGTTATGCTGGTTTATAGAAAGATTTTTAAATCTAGAATTAATATCTACTGGTTTCCGGCGCTAATAGCAAGTATTTTCTGTGAGAAATAGCGTGGATAATCTATTTTGTCTTAAGCTATCTTGTGTAGACTAATAATCACTGTTGTTCGGCAAAAAGCAGCTCTACTTTTATATATTTGGCCAGTACGAAGCAGGAGAGAAATTGTAACACAGAACTTCGCCTTCGAAAATATTTTGATATTTCGGTAACATCTGACAGTTCTCAATATTGGTCTACTCTTAAAACACACTAAGCTTAAATGCCAGAAAAAAAGTTAGTGGTAGCTTGAATATATAGTTAATATAAAGGGCCATAAATTTAAGGTAAAAAAAATATTCATTTGAATTTTCTACAGCAGTGCCAGTTTAGCTAGCTGCGTATTTTGCGTTAGACTTCTTTTTTTTCTTATGCCATCTTAAGGTATCTGCCACAAAACATTCTTTACTGTACGTAGGTCACTTAGTTATATGGTGTTGTAATAGTTTTGGGAAGGAAAGTTTTGCAGTCCTTTATCAGTACCGTAGCCAGTGGCGCGATGGAAATCACATAGTAATCTCTATAGCTAAATGCGTGCTGTTGTACCATTTTGTCAACAGCTATTCAAAGTATATGCAACATTTTATAAATTCTCTAAATGGTGTTACATTCCCGAAACTGAGACGACTCAATATTTAGCATCTATTACCAGCCCTTTTTTATACATATTTATACTTACAAGTTTTTAGGCTTGCTCCTTTTGTTGGTGTTTTTGGCTGCTTTGTTACCAAAGTGTTAACTTCAATACAACATTCTTTAATAGCCGAAATGTGCGCTGTTTTTGTACTGGCATTTTATAATACGACGTATTGACGCATATAGATTCACTTAGCAAACAGTTCAGCAAAGATCTATTTTGACGGTTACTACCAGATGTAGGGTCGACACAAAGACCGTAAGGGTTAACGCTATATTTGATCTTGACGACGCTGCGGATGTTAATGTTTAACGAATTCGAAATATTAAATATAACCGAATTGAAACCAGTTCTTAGTTAGTTGTCATAGGTGATCATTTGCATAGTTAGAAATCAGTAAGTACAATTAAAGTCGTTCGTATCATGCGAATACACGATGCTTTTAGTCGGTTCGTCGCATGCAAAGACAAGATTGGTGAACATATAATCCCGTGTTTATTATGATGTGAATATTACGATTAACCATAATGAAAACTGTGTTGCGCATTTTTAACGGCAGCCATTGCGGGTAGACTGCCGTCGGCGAGAAACATGGTGTCCTGGGCAAATTGCCGCAGCGACGCCAGGTAAAAGTCTCTTAACTAGCACTGGGGCTTCAACGATGTTCGAGCAACGACATACATCGGGAGGATCGAACGAAGACTCGTTTTTAGCACAGTACGGCACGTATGACGATGGTCTCAAAAATGATTTCGGAGCGTTCTGTACTCCAGCGCGACCCCGCAAACGGAAGTCATTGGAAATAGATTGTCCAGCATCTTCATCATCTACGGAAACGTTAAAGAGCTTAACTAGTCAATGTGACGTTTCACGGAAAAATGAAGAATATGAAGATCTAGCTGCACTGAAGGGCAAGTACGAGGTCAGTATTTATGTGTGCAGCTTTAATGAAACCGAAATAATTCTACTCATAAGATAGCTGACTCGATGGGTTCAGTGTAATTTCAGTTAGGAGAGCAAAGAAATCAATTATGATCTCCGTCGGTCATGATTGACTCTTTTTTGTCCGAGCGCCTTATTATTCCATATGCTGTGTAGGAACATTGGAACATTTGGAACATTGATGATATAGTCCATAGTGATCGCGAAAAAGCGGGCCATATTTAGTACAATAAGCATGAACTTTCTTAGGACATCATTATATATCAATATTTCATTAGAAAAAAATGGCTTAAATCAACTATTTTCTCCTCCCTATGTGAATTTCTTTTATTTTACCCATATAATTCTATATGATAAGTGTGTTACATGAATTGATTGATATTTATTAACGGTCTTTTCTTAGGACGCCATGAGCGAGTTGCGAGAGCTGAGGGAACATATCGCGTTCCTTCAAGCTGAGCAAAAGCTCTGCTGTCAAGCTACACCTGGGCTAGCAGCAAAAAGACCGCGGATTAAGACAGTCGATCCTTTGGCTCCTCATGAATCATCTGATCCTAGTGGTACAGAAAGTGGTGGTTTTAATCAGGAATCTTCATCGTGTACGAATACAGATCAGGAAGCTGTTACGCGTACGCCGGTAAATGGACTGAGCCTTATTCTAGAGGAGGAAAGCGAGCTAGAGGGAGAAAGTCCGTTTGAACGCAAACTCAAATTGTTCGTACCTACAGTCAGATTTTGCTATTTTGCTTTGATAATTTGCACAGGACATAACGATCCATGTAGTAAAGTTCAAAACACAACACCTTTCGCTTATCCATGTTGATAGTCCTGTCTGTTTTTTAATTTGCACATACTTCCAAGGTATTTTTAGTGCAAATACCGATTAGGCGCAATGAATAACAAACTTGAATCGTTTTTCTATTTAATCATTTTTTTAGAATGGCGACTCCACGCCAAACAATCACAAGCATGAAACGGGAGAATGCTTTGTTGAAGCGAAGTCTAATGGCATTCAGTGGATACGCTTCGCCAAGTGAAACAACGGGAACAACTCTGCGAAATGGTTCTGGTGCGCTATTTCTAAGGTCACCTTCCCCAGGGGTACAAACATACGAAGTTGGCTGTCAGTATGAAGAAATCGTCAGCGGTGAAACTAATCCCCTTGAAAACCTAACCGCTACCGACCAGTCAACACCAGTTTCTAATGAGCCTCCACGTCAGATGGTGAACAGATCGACTTCGCCGTTGCCTCTGCTTGCAACTCCAATGAAAAGCGAGTTGCCAATCCGATCGACGCCGCGTCGCCGAGACACGTGCGATTCCCTGATCACTTTCTTAACTCCACAAACCAGAGAAATTTGCACCGCAAGCCATGTACAAGGATCTATGGTATCATGGCTGGAAACAGAGGGAACGCCCATAAACTTTCCACTCGTGCTAAAGGACATGGCCGTCCAAACCGACTGTGCGGTTGAAGCTAGCGGTAGCTCTGTAGAAATCAACGGAAAGATCAAGGAAAAGTCATGCGTCGCTGATGCCTCGATCATGACTGAACTGTCTCCTGTAATGACGGATGCTAGTACGTCCGTTACTGGTACTTTACTAAACGACGATACAAAACTTCAGACTGTTGTAGTCACTGAAGTCGAGGCAAAAACAATCCTCGTGGATGCTAATACATCGGCTATTATCTTTCCTAGCGAAGGACTTACAAAGGCAGACGCTAGCACTTCATTCGGAATGCCAACGCATCAGGAAAAAGCGGAAATTACTGAGATGGCAGTTTTCACTGAGCTTGAAGCCAAGCTAATCCCAGTAAACGTAAACGTGTCTCCTACGTGTTTCCCTGAAAATGCGGTGGCTTCTTTCGCAGCGGCAGGTCAGCCCATTGGGCACGAAGTCATGACAACGGACGTGGTCACACAAACCGACTTCGAAGAAAAACTAGACACGATGCATGCGGCCGATGTGAAACGCCAGCATGGCGAACGTGTTCTTCACGCAACCCATGTGGAAGTGCAATGCGTTACTGAAATGACTGACGTCTCAACGCTCGCTTCTGTAGCCATAATGGATGCCGCATCACAGACGGACAAGGAGACTAAGGTATGATCCAAACTTCACATATTAACATGGTTCAAAGGAAAAACAGTACTAATAACATCGTATTGCAGAGTAAATGTACAATGTGGTATAAGACATTCCGTACAGTTATACTTGGTCCGTAGAAGTGTATCTGAAAAGGCCGATAAAACGCTCCTCCCGGTGCTTGATTCATTGTTCGGCGGTTATCTGCGACTCTTTGTTCTGTATGCGCCTGACTGTGTTATTGCTCTGTAGGTAGCTCCGATGGCTCCATGTAGAGCCACAAAGTTTTTATTCGCGACGCGCTGTATGGACAACCCTGCCTTTGCGGTATGTACCGATACCAAACTAGTTCTCAAGCTGGGTCGAATATCCCGTTTGATTACAGTACTTTCATCACGCTCGAAATAACTGAAAACGCGATGTGGGACTTAGCTAAAACCTGTTAAATCTACGGATACTTATATTTCATATTCAGCAATAACTTCCGTTACAAAATCAGTCAATTCATACGCGTCGATTCAACATTGTCTCTGCGTTCCACCAAATTGTTTTAATCTTTTATTACTATAATTTTTATTATATATTATATTTAAACATGTCTTAATGGCTTTTCATGGTAGGTGGCTCATACGCACTGAACCATTCACGGGAGCTTTTTACGGTAGATGCCTTGTGATAATTTCATTCATCGAAGTCATCGATAAAAGACATGAAGTTCATGTTCTGAAACTGGAATATGTTTTAGGTTGTACAGCATTACCGTGGCATGATATTAGCTGACTGATTGTGCGCTTCTTTTAAAAGTCGGCACGCTCACCCGCAGTAACCAACACAAAAATATCGCTTAAATAATACGTAGTACTACTGTTAGAAATATTTATGGACTTTTTTTGAGTCATATTTCTATGGTATTCATGTTTTGTTATTTCGCAGGGCATTGCATCACCATCCGAATTGCTGATCGGAATGAATGCCCTACTAGGCAGTGCCGAAAGTGCTAAAGATCCCGTGGAACCTTCAGTCAAAAGTGGTACAAAGTGGGAGCAACCCGTCCCAAAGAGACGAGATGTTGGTTGTCAGGCCCGCATCGAGGAATTATGGGTCATTCGAATGAAGCTTGACAAAGAGAAAGCGGCTCGTGAGGATGCGGAGAAACGATGCGACGAATTGTGGCGTGAAAAGAGCCGACTCGTTAAGACCAACGATAAATATCTGGCCTTCCTCAAACAGAGTGGTATCGACCCCAAAAAAGTTTTGAGCGAGGAAGTTGTTGCCAAACCTTTAAAGGACACCAGAAACATAGCTAGTACGCCTGCTACTGCTACTCGTAAGAATTGTTGAGCTGAGACAGGACTTTTTTGTACATAGCATAAATGTATAGGGCTGATAGATATTTCAAAGTAGAGTTAGTTTACATGACACGCAGTTCCTGTTACAGCTTCTTGCTGAAAAAAATGATTTACTATCTCTGCCTTGTAGAAAGGTAATAGGATATATTAAAAAAATCTATTATTTAGAAGAGCATTGGGCATTGTTCCATCTTATGACTTCGATTTATAATCATGAGTTAGGTCTCTTTAAACCAAAGTTGTGTATGTTTTTCCCTAACGTCAGTTGGTACACTTCATTTTAGCATCAACTCCTTCAACGGCTGAACAGTACCGACAAAAATATGAGGCAATTAAGGAGTTCTGTTGGCGACATCCTGACATGTAAGTATAGCAGTTTTGTGCAACGTGGCGCGCAGAAGCGTTGCACCTAAATAGCGTACCCTTCTACAATGTGCTTAAATTAATCGAGCTTTGTAGTGAGAATGTTGATTTGAAAAAGGCGTCGAGCGAAGGGACGGATTGGGGGAGTACAAGAGGCTTTCCAAGGTATACGTTTCGCTGTTTAAATCTGATAACTTCAGCCTGATTTTGATACTTTCTGAGTTTTACGTTTGGTACTGCCCTAGTTAAGCCTTGCTTCATACAACTGGATCCTCTTATCATAAACCGAAATGTGTCTACACACGGCTTCGAACCTAGAACTATGGTTCTGTTAAGTTACAAAAGGTGAACAAAACTTAAAGTGCTACAAGCTATCGTGAAGTGGCATTACTCTGTTATAATACTAACCAAAAATTTATTCACTTATTCATTCAACATTTATTCATAATTTTACTTTTCATTTATATATTTATATATACTCCTTTTATTTTTACAGTAAGGATCGTCTGCTATCAGAACGGGTCGTACTTGCCCGACCTAAAGTCCCACAGGTCTCTCAAACTCTGAACTTCGGAAAGGATTCACCAGCAGCCGGCAAACTTAATTGTAAGGAAGAATTCTGTTTACTCGCTGGGAATTAGCTACCTTTGTTAAGCATGAATACATTTTTCAGCGATAGATTAGTCGTGAAGCATATTTTCCTTTGTGAGCGAAAAAGTTTTTTGTGAACGGAAGAGAAATCGCTTCGGAATTAAATCTGTAGGAGATCTTTGATCGTAAATATATCAAGTGAGTATAGTGAAGCTCTATAATAATGTGGTCATTAACAGTGGTTTTAGAAAATTTAAAAAGTTTACTACTACATCGATGCACTTCACGAGGCGATCACAAGTGACCGCGGTACTCTGTGTGTTTCCGCCCGCACAAAGCTAAATCCTGAAGGGATTTTATTTCAGCCACAGGCTGCTTTTGATAATTTTGGTAACATATACAAATAAAAGATAACCAGGAATGTTCGCTGGTCACACTCGTAGAACGAATCGAGGGCGCGATCTCCTGCCGGTTTCCGTTGTGAGAAATCGAAGTCATGTCGGTTATACCAGAAGTTCAATACGGCGAAAATACATTGTTTTTATATATGTCAATCATTGTGGACCAGATATGATGGAAATTATGATTGTCAATAAACACATGGTCGAACCTAGAAAAAGGTACAAACATCACGTGTACGTTCTTGCCACGACTAGATGACCATTCGGGTTTGTCTGATGAAATAAGTCAGGCGAACGGGAAAGGAAAATTTTAAAAGACCAAAGCAAATGTTCCGAATCAAATATGAGATCGAGCATCAATAAGAAATAATGAAATTCAGTGACCACGTGATAACTAACACCTCTCGCAAAAAGCTTTACCCCAAAGTATATCCAGTATGAAAATGTCTGCTGTGTCGATCCTTATATCATAGAAACCTCGTACTAACTTAAGGTAATTATTTTACTTCAGCTGAAAGCGAAACACCGGGTGATCATTCAAATGAAGCTCAAGAAGATCGGCCGTTGGCAAATTTACAGGACGTTCAAGAGTTTCGTGGCGTTGATTATCTTGCAAAGGCTGATCCTGGAGAGTGTAGGCCATCATAAGTAGCTTCCATAGAATGTATAACAATAACAGCCGGATATTGTGTGTACCGTCTGGAAGGACAGGTCTATTACGGATTGGTCAAACGAATGTTAAATTGTATATATAAACTACATATATTTGTATAGTCATAAAGTTCGTTTATACTGCAATGTACAAACGTGAAGTTAGTTTCCACTACCTAGGGAGGGCAATATAAACATCATGTATTTTATATGTTGTTGTTTAAAAGTGGTAAATCGGTGTTTTTATTAAAATATGGGCAGACACCTAATATACATGAGTTTTGAAAAGCAACATAGTACCGCTGTAGGTACAGGAAATCTCAAGAATAGATAGGTGTTAACCCTGCAAACGATCCATCATAAATTTCTCGAAAATAAGCAAAATGATTTCTTGTTGCTTTTTTTTTCTGGCATCATGATTTTTGTAAATAAGTCTAATGTGCTGTTCGAGTTTTTAGAATTTCTATCTAGATTCATAATAGGCCTAGGTAAAGAGAACAAATACAAATCATTGACGGTTTACACAAAACAAGATAGTTTATTGCACGTAGTACAGGCACGGTGACACGCAGTTTCGTCTAATACGATAATACAACGCTGAAACAAAAGCCGCTCTAACAGAGTCAACTAGCAGTTTTATAATTAGTTCTGTTTCTGTCCTGTGGTCCCTATTGAGCACTATTGTGCTGTTTGCAGAAACAAAGCTACAGTTGATCACACAACACACGCACTGTTGGCACGTCCGATTGCTTCGGAGCCCCATTCAACAAGGCGGACAGTGTATCAGGAACATGCACTCTATAACAGAGCTTTCGTGACATTAACCGGTCTTCGGTGAACATTGCACACAGCCGGCTACCTCTTATTCTATCAATAATACTCCTTGGCCTACGTCGCACAGCTAATCCTGTCCACGCAAATAGATACGTAGTTCACTCTTAGACTGTTGTGTTAATCAGCCCCTTATTTCATTTCGCATAATTCCCACAAGTCATATATATAAATATATATATATAACCATAGACGAGGTACTGTACTGGGTGGTTCCTACTTCCGTAGTGCCTTTCATAATAGACGAGACCCCACTGGTGAACAAACGCCAACAATGCCCTTAGATGTTGAATGATTTTCATGGTTTGTAATAGCCGTTCGATAATGTCCTATAAGAAGGTCGCATCGTGTTACTCCGTTCTTAGTTTTTGCAACCGCAACGTGTTACTTTTTTTTGTTACGCAAAAAATAGCGCTTTATATAGAAGTATATAACAGATTATTACAATCAGGCAACAACGATCCCTTTATTCAACGCTGATATATTCTCAGATCATAACCTGGTCGATGTGGGCGCATTCCCCATTTCTAAAAAAAATGTATGTACAAAGGAATGTAGTTTGGAAAACGTGGCTAGCTCAAATTGACCTAATGCATAGCGTCAACTACAACTAGATACATACTGCTATTTAAGGCACACGAGTTTTTAAAAACCCTCGCAAAAGGAGAATTTCTAGACCACCCTGGCATACGCATTTAATGTATTTTTACTAACTGATGAAGCAGAGCTTACAACAGAATCGTCCTATTGTAAATATTAGAGCATTATATAAGTCTTATATTAATATTCAAACACTCCTAAGAAGGTAACAAACAACACCCGTGTGTAACATTCGATTTCGTCCCGATTCATCGTATAGATCTATATATGCGTAAATTGTGTCCATGAACGACTTGCACTCATCGAAGTATCTTACTGTCGAATGATCCTAGTGCTTGTAGCTCAAGTCTCCGACATGAATATTATGGCATGATCTTTTCATGGAATGGTAGAAGATTTAATAGTTAACATGAAAATAGTGTTGTCTCTAAAAGCTGCCTTTCTATATGCAGAACATTTTTTGCTTTTTGTCTTCTGCAATGTGTCTTCGAATAATCTTTAATTAATCAATGTTGTCATAGCATTCACAACTACACAACAACGGTCAAATATTAAGTATAGCATTAAGCATCATCATCGTTACTAACAAAACCGATTTGAAAGTGATGGAAAGTAATGTACAGATCGTGGTCGTAATTAATAAAATAGACGTATACGCACTTCGAGAACATTTTTCGCTTAGCGACAACAAGGTCCTTGCTTTTCAAAAACTACTCATTGAAAAATCCCTTCTAAATAGAGGGTAAAAACTTCAGTTGTTTTTTCAACCATTAAGGACGTACCGCCTCTGCAATACGACTTCATTCAGTGCTTCCCGTCGGCTCTGTCTACCATTTAATATGCCAATATAATTTAGACATTCTGTACTAGCACAGAAGCCCCCAGTAGGACCACTCGTTCCTCTTAACTGTTCTCTTACTTTGTTTTTTCGTTCACATTATACTACACTGATCGTGGGTCAAAGTCAACGCCAAAGTCAACAGTATTGTCTCTGTAGACTGCCTCATGAACGCTTAATCGTTTAATTTAATACAACTGTACTCCAGTGCAGCACGCCATCGCTTTTTTCTTTCGTTCAACATCCAGTTCGTATCTGAGAACAAACATCTATAGGTTGGTAGATCGAACTGTGAGACATTTGATTATCTATCTATTCTATGTACGGCTTATATTTAGAAAAAAATATATTACAATTACGTTCTGCAAAATAATGCGGACTACGTAATCGAGATTCTTCCTGCAATACCACAACAACTATACTGAAGTAGTGGAATAGACTAGCAAGCTAGGGATCCGCCTTTCAGTAGTATAATAAACTAGAAAATTTTTCAACTATGATGCGTTATTTCCGTTATTAGATTATAGTACAAGGTACGTATGAGTAGTAAACAACCCAAGCTGAAAACAAACGCGCGCAGCTGCGTTTGAAAATAAATAGCAGTTCAATCTCGCACAAAGTTTCATGTTCAGCTGGCTAGAGGGGATCAAGATCAAAATCGTCCTTGGGTCGGGCCCGATGAGAAATAAGCAGTAACAATGAGTAATGTAGACGGGACGTCAATGCAGCCCAATATTGCAGGTACTCTTTAGACAGGTTGTTAAGCGAAGACAAGTATTAATCGTAGCAGACGGGTTGGGTTAACCTTAGTCGTTCAGCCTATGTTTAGGTATCTTAAACGCATGGAAATGTTCCTGAGATGGATTCACCTTATTCGTCTACTTATCCAACTGGTTGCATACTGTTTTCGTGGTGTTTAAATGTAAAAATGTGCAAAGCTGCCGGCCTAACTCGGTCGCCATCCAGTAGCGTTGGGGCCAAATTTGTAGACAAGTCGTCGGCCAAAAACTGGCAGCAGAACTTGATTCTTGTAGTAATATCTGAATGAAGTACAGTATGAAATATACATTTTTTTACCGATATGATACGGCAGTTGTGGAACGGAATAACGATATCTTAAATGTGTATATTCGGTATCAAATGGTGCTTTCCTTATTTCATGACATAGATATCTCTACATATCATCGTTGAAAAAAGATAGACAAAAAAAAGTTACCTCATTGCGCGTGAAAGCTTCTCGTAGGTCATTCGAGGATTCTGTTTTCGATCGCCCCACATTTTAGCTACTTTGTCGCTCTGCACAAACTTGAAAACGCCTTCCTCCCGCCGTTCCCATCTGATTAGTGACGGGTTCGTTTCGGGGTTTAACAGTAAATCTCTACAGAGGAGAAACAAAGCAATTATCTTTGTTTGATTTATTGACGAACCTATTCTTTGTTCTATGTATTAGTAGAAGTTAAGAAAAATGCCGTTGTAAGATTCAAATACTTAACTCTGAATTGTCACTATTGTTGAAAGCGCATCATATCTTCGCAGCGAAATTTCAGTCTATGCCTAAGCAGAATACGTACCTGATAAACTCCCAAAGCTTCCCCATTCCCTTGTTGGCATTGGAGGTGGTTCGAGGCTCGGAGGTATAGTGTGAATGTGAATCGGGTGTGCTAACCGAGGAACTGCAAGTTGAAAGCGCATCGGCCTCTTCTGGTCCCCCAACAAAAAGAAGTTGCGTATTAATGGTATTTTGTTCCCCGGTTCCGTTAGCCTGGGCTAACTGAAGACTGTGCGGCCGTGAGGGTTGGCTGGAATTGTTGTCGCTGTTAGTTGGGCTAGTGAGCTGATGCTGGTGCAGCTGTTGCTGCTGCTGCTGCTGTTGCAAGTGATGTTGTTGGTATGTGTTATGTTGAAGTTGTTGATAGGCGTCGAGATCGAGGCGCTCCTCCATCTCCTCCGATTTGATGCAGACTTGAGGTTGGCTTCCTGAAAGCGGGCACCACAGGATGCAATACAGCCGAAAGCTGCTTAAAAGTTGTTTTAGCGGCAGTAAGCTTCGGATGGAGCTTATCGGATGGGACCATTGGCGACATATGAAATGTACGTATTTCTATATACACGTGCTCATTTGGCCATTTTAGTTTGGCTATAAATTCAATCATCGGCGAAAATTTAATGGTTATTGAGTTTTCGATTCTGGAATAATAATGAGTACTGTTTAGTTATTTTACATAAAAGTGATATTTCGATACGTATAGGATATTGTTGTGTGTCGATTTTTCACATTATTTGAATTATTCTAAAGAGTCCCCCACGTTTCTTACAAATTTGAATTATTTTCTATGAAAATGATTGCACGTACGTATTTTTCACCAAGCTTTTGAGCCACGGCCCGTCGCTGCCTTGAGAGAATATGATGAAATATATCAATTTAAACAGCAGGGCACGATACGATCTAGCAAAAACATCTTCATTTTGTACCACTGCCTTATATCAGACTTAAGCTGCAACGCCTACATTATATATTGTAATAAGCGCGGCAATATACTATATGTCCGTTCTGCGATACTGCCGTCTAAAATATCCAATTAATCAATCAATGATTCGGTATGCCGTCATTAATATCAACTACGTAGAACTACTTGTTTTTCGTCTTCACGCTTTTCATCGTCATCGCACTAGACAAAAGACAGAGGCAACTTCTGGCGCAAATAACCGAAAGGCGAAGTACAATTTGTCCGCAGAAATTCGCCGAGTTCTCGTTTACCACTGCTTTGCTGTCCAGTGTCTAACGTTCGTGAAGAGATGCTGGCAAATGACTAGAAAGTAGCGCGGTATTTTGATATAGGGAGTGAAGCAAGCGGAAATCGCTCAGACGGTCACTCACTATTTATTATAGTTGTTCAGTAAAAGCAACGACTACAGCGAGCGCGACGGGTGATCTAGTCCGTCCAGTACAATGACCGATTCAAGGCGCCGAGATGTAGTAAGAAACCTTTTGCTACGGTGACAAATGTCACCGTCATAGCAGCTGCATGAGGGGTACACGCAGGGACAGTACTACGATAGTCGTAGGCCTCTCTTCCTAGCTGAAAGAAGCAGGTAGGATCGTCACTACATTGTAGTTGGTTGCCTACAATGGTCCAGTCATTAGCTGTAGTCACAAACCGTCCAGAAATCTGCGAGAGTTGGCAGTTTGGTGGCAGCTAAAAGAAAATCACAGCTAAATCATGCAGCAGCCCTTTTGCTGCTCGTGCCACCGGTGTAAACGGAACAAGGCCGCGAGAAGTTCTGCCTTCTCAAAGATGGATGCAATAGAGTCAATTGCAAGAGGTCAGTAATCGCGCTGAGATAATCCGCCATCGAGGATTCCTTAGGATTCCTCAATGGTAGCAAATCATAGTGATAGTAATGGTGTCACCTACAGGTAACGAGGACTATCAGTTTAAACGGCGCTCTTACTGTTGCGAACTAATGCCTCCGAATCAACGTTACTGTATTGACAAACACATACACATAAAATTATAATCGACTTTTCTTATTATCGACTCTATCAAACCGATAACCACGCGCATGTTTTTTCTACTACCGTTGATGGGTAGAGCTGCGAGCTCTCGTCCATAGCGATGATGACGAAGATCATCTAACCACAAGGATGTAACAGGCACCGAAACGAGTGACATGAAATGTAGAAAACTTAGATTGTCAGATGGTTAATTTATCCTCTGTTCTAATTCTTATATAGAAAAGCCCCTGCATATTTGTATGCATTCATATGCGAACATTTATATAACATTCAGACTAATGGAGAGCAGACGGCTGTGTCTATTTATCGACATCATATTCACAAGCGGACAGTTTGGGTTCGGCCCTATACACAATATAATATACGGAAAAATAGACTTCTGTAGAGTATAATAATGACGGACTTTTTTTGGGACATCCATCTAGTCGTTGCGGTATTTCCTTTAATGGTGCAGCGGTAGCATGTGTTGTCTGCTAAACTTAGGAGCACATGAGCTGATCCAGGTTCAAGACCTGGCACAGACCTACTTTATTTCGTACCGAAAGGGTTAGCCGTACGAGGCAACGATTAACGACAGTGTCGAACGTAATACTGGATGCATATATACTATTAGTAATATGATAATGCGGAGGTTCGGGAAA
The DNA here is from genome assembly GCF_002532875.2 of Varroa jacobsoni. Taxonomy (NCBI): domain Eukaryota; kingdom Metazoa; phylum Arthropoda; class Arachnida; order Mesostigmata; family Varroidae; genus Varroa; species Varroa jacobsoni. The sequence goes on along the minus strand of NW_019213965.1, from coordinate 313,319 downwards.
AATCTAAATCGAAATTTAATGCTGTGATACAATTGAAGGTGGCACCATATCTTATGAGAACAAATCACCTGCTCTGCCATTGAAGAAAGTAGATACCCTTCAAGGCCCATGCCTTTCCAAATAGATTGGAAGGTCAATGACAATTGGACGTGTTTAAGCAGGACGTAAAAAAGATACTTTGTAGACTATACGTAGACTAAACGTATATTACAGAGAGATGTCGTTTGGATCTCAATCCTGTTCAAATTCAAATGTTCAAGAGGTATTTAAAATAGGACAAGGTATACTCAGCGGCTCTATAAAGTTTTGTCCTGTATTATCACTAGTGTTACGTGGTTAATTTGATGATCAATGCATAGGCTTGGGATAGATCACATGAATGTCGTAAGCCGATGCAACGCATTGCAAACAAACCATGTAAATTGGCCATGTCCAAGGACCAACAGCTAACGTAAAGCACCAACACTAAAATGTACCGTCTTTTATTGTATGCTTATATTCTAGATATGCGGTTAATCTTAATGAAGTGGAAAGATTGAGGCTACAATAAAGATCTCTTGGTAGAGAATCTAAACAAATTACCAGCGCGTCGTCTAATCAGAAAGAAAATGATGTCTCATAATAGAACTTTATATCGAACAAAATAAGCTACGCTAGCTTACTTCCGTAGGGATTTCGTTTTCCGTTCTGCGTCTAGGATATGTCGACGCCAACAAACGGCTCAAACACAACCGCGCATAGCAACACATTAATATGAAACTAGACCACTAGATTATATATGAGGCGCACGGGAGGCCATGGAACATTAAGAAACGCCATTACCACCGAGTTGACACTAGGCCAATGTTATTGTATCTGGACGCGAATATTGCACACAAAACAGCCTAGCGTCAAGCTACGGCGTGTCGACGACTTATTTGTCAGAAGGCCCATGTCTGTCAAGGACTGTGAACCAACCCATGTGGCGATAATGTCCACAAAATGTTTTTGCTGTTTGCAGGACCGACTCGATGCATCGCACTCATTCAGATACTAGCTAGATGTCCTGAGAGCAGCTCTTGAACGCTACTGCTGATTTTCAAGATAACTAAATTGAGTCGGAACTGCATCTGTCTCGCTGTGAGATAAACGAATTAGCTTGCAAGGTGAATCGATGCGATACTATCGACACGGAACACTACGAGATGCGATCATAGACGTCGCAAGTAGCGAACGCGTTTTTGTGTTGACAGCGGGTACGTCCGATTGATGCCATATTAGGTTAGATGAGACCGATCTATTGCGACCAGACCTGGTCTGATAGTTGCTTGCCGACTGGAGCGACGTTCAACGCCTAGCAAAAAGTCTTTAGTTAATCATATAAACACAAGCTATGAAAAGTCATCTGCGACAAACGCGACCTTGGTTCCTCTAAAAACGTTTGACACGAAACAAAAGGTAACCAGACCTGAGATGTAAAAAAAACTTTAAATTCTATTGGCTGAATTGTTCTATTCAGGCGATAAAGGTGCAGAGAGAAAGAAAGATCAAGGATAGCTTTATCACAGCCCGGAACATCGTTTACGAATTTGCACAGGCGTTTTTTCGTCTGGTTGTTTGCCTAATCATCACAGTACTATGAAGTAAACCGATGACAATCGTTACATAGTGTCACAAGCTGATAACATGAAAGGACAGATCCAAGCAGGTACACTTTATTCCAGAGGGCGTCGACAGTATAGGGAATATACTCAACGGATTGAACGTATGAAACTTTAATGTAAGCCGACTCCGAAGCGAAAATATTAAATACGGTAGCCCTTACTTGCTTCGTACGCATATGAGGTATCATTACCAAGAGGTATCCGTCTTTGTATGCGCTTTCATTATGGCTATAGGAACTCCGTGAACTGAAATAGGCTTTGATGAAGACTTTTGAAGAAGATGGTTGATTTTTTATCGTAAAGTTAGCTTGTTAAGCCGCTGACTTTTGTTGAAGATCACAAGTACTCTGTGGGCGGCATATGGCTCTGTGACTACGCTTGATGACTATCGTATGCTGTAGCTGTCCTTAGCATGTAATAGGCTGTAAAAATACACGTGCCTACGCGTATTTTCTCAGCCTAAATCAGCAATAGAAAAATGAGCTGTGACGGAGAGTCAACGCGAATTGTACCATAATGCATTACATAGGTGCGTCACTCACAACACGAGCTTCTCTCAGGCAAAAAAATACATTCATGTGTAAATGCACGTAATAAGCGTTATGCTCGTACTGAATTTCTGTTTTTCTACCTCTGCCACCCGTTAGTGGCCATCCACGCAGCGAATACACGATTGTCTTTCTGTTGTATACATACGATCAGAGAGAGATCCGTCTGACATGATATAGGTCACCATCTTGATTCGTTCGTGAGAAAAGTTGATGGTAGAGAAGTTCATTCAATCAGTACTAACCTCTGTAATCGCTGGGAGAGAACGCTGTTGGGTTCTGAAGTTGCATGACTACGCCCGTCTGTTGACTCACGTGGTTTGACTGGAGCACCGATCCTGCACTCGATGACCAGCCGTTGAGCAGCAGATCGCCGGATACAGGTGGTGGTACAGGTGAAACCGGATGCAGCTGCACAGGTGATGAAACTTGTGTGGCGTTGAGATCTAGCGGGGGTCCAAACTCGGTTGGTGGACATGCTTGTGGCTGGCTGGTTAAAGGCAGACCCATTGGAGTAAGTCCGGTAACGGTGAGGTAAGGCGATCCCGATGGTGGAACAGCCTGACCTGGTGGCATCGCCAATGGACCGAGGCCGCTTAAACCGGCAAGCGGTTCTAAGTCGTAATAGGCGATTGTGTCCTTATTGTCTTCGAAGAAAAATGCTTCATCGCCCTCACTCAGTGGAAACTGAAACGGCATGAAAATGGAAGAATTATACATATTATTAACTTCTCCGAAGCGCAATACATATTTAATTATGTATAAGTAGCAATGTGAAACGTTGAAAGCGACATGCTTCGTTCAGCAAGAGGTAGCTTAAAATACAGTAAAGTTTATCGCTAGTTAAAGCGAAACATTTCTCTCAGAAATGAAAACCCTACAGAAATATCATGCCAGATTCTTCGGGGACAAGCAAGCTTTAAACAAAGCATTTAATAGGACAGGGCTATTTAAACGTCGTATTTCAATCATCCATAGAACAAGATACTATCGAAATGTAATTTTTTCAAGTTTATTCAATCTTAAAATTCAACTTCTACACACGATTGAGCGACTCCACATATAAGTGATCAATCATCATTGGCCTTTTACTGATCGCACCTGTGTTGCAACGAACGCAGTAGACTTCGCATAGACAGCGCCATTGCCCTAATATCAGAATATGGATATGTTCTGGATCTAATATAGTTCTAAAGTCTATTTCTTATCCATCAAAAATTATAACCCTTCCCCTTCCCGCGCAGCCTACATTACTTTTGCATAAAATCCGGACAAATTCACTTCGCTGTAGCTATTTGGCCATCGATGGTCAATGCTCGACGTTGCCGATGTATCGTCGCCTGCCCACGTCCGTTGGAGATGATCTGAGAACTGCGGAAGTCGTTGCCAACATCCGGAGAGCGGGGCAATTTGAATTTAAATATTCTGGTGCGCGAGCCGGAACCGCTATTACAACAGAACGCGACGGTAACGCCGGGCACTGCCGATGTACCTTGTGTCCGTCGATCCTGTCTTTCTTGTTCTCTTCCGAGCGTCTTTGTCGTGGTGTCCGTCTAATGTGGTCTTATGCAGCTGCATGCAATCATCAGCGATTTTTATTCTGTTTGTTATTTGTCTCAGAACATCGCTGAATTTGATAGATTTATGCCAAGCAAGCCAGCGATAGCCATCATCATCATATAACCAAACAAGTATGGGATGCAACATCTTCATTGTCATCATGGCCAAAGCAGCACGTCTTACGGGTTTTGTCCGTTCGCCCACCCGTTCCGCCGCCTATCCACATAGCTTAGCTGGCTACAAAAGCATCTTTCTGCTCCACAGAACTCTTAGCAGCATAGCCAAGTGACCAAGCAATTCCCCATCTTCGGCGATCGGGAACCAAAACGCAGTGCGATCAAGCGCGCTAAAACAATGCGCGGTCTCCACAGTATCTCAAAGCGGCTCCGACAGACCGATTTGCAATATGAGGGTTTTCCGCCCCGACATCACTGACGGCTTATGGGCTCGACTGCCGTCGCTCTTCGACTCGTCGTGCTTCGTGCGTCAACATGCCATTTGCACACACGCGCATAGGCTTACACATAAACGTAGCATCGACGTAATCGCGGTGTTATAGAAAGGTTAGGGCTCACAAGCTACATCCGTAGCTGCAGCATATAAAATAAGATCTTAAAGCACCAAACTGAAAAAGTTGGCGAGCGTCTCACCGCTTCAATCATAGTCCTATTAGTTAATACAACTTGGAAACGATGTAAAAATGACCTGTCTTGCGGATTATTATAGTAGCATTCAATGGTGGTCGATATGTGAGATCTATTTTTTTTTTTTCTTAATATTGTCTAGTGCACACTTCGTTCATTATACTTACTCGTATACAAAAAGTATTAAGTGAGTCGGTTTTTATTTTACCGCTAAATACAAATTGAATACCGCTAAATACAAAGACATATTCCATAAAGTAAAGTAAATATCGGGCAAGCTTTGCTGAGATACCAGGAATGAATGTTACTACTACTACATCTGATACACAAACAAAAACAGATTAGGGCAAGGTGACAACACTGTACTGCAAATCATCTCGTTTTTAAAGAAGGTTCCAAACGGCTTTCGTCGAAACAATAACGGATTTAAATCTAATGGCTAACATTGATGCTGTACTGCTGGGGTAAGTTATTTTATAATACGTAAGGCAACTTACAACGACCTCTGTATCCTCCTTGTATGGTTCAAGCGTTATTGGGGTGTAGCGAAAATTAAGAAGTTTAATGACTTTATGTCGAGGCGACGCAAGTGACGATCGGCAAGCTAGCATATAAAAACGATCCGAGATGTCAATAAGTAGCAACGAAAACAGAAGTAAGTCTCGAACGGGTGAAACTTTAATGTCAGTATATGAGACCCAATACAGCACCCATACCATAGATGTGTCGGGTCAGCGGACACAAAATCTTGATTACGCGAAGTCTAATAATTTTGTCGTCAATTTTTCATAGCTGGTAGCTAGCCAGTCTACCTTTCTTTTTTATTTAGGAGCAGCAGTAAAAATTTTGCCAGTGACTCTTAATTTTTCGTACTGAAGTGACCAATGGACTGGGCGATACGCTGGCGAACACGGGGTCAGAAGAACAAATCTGCTCTCGGTTTGATGTCGGATCGCTCGGAGAATCATCAATGTCATCATCGTATAATTTGCCGCTGCATCATTGCTGGCGCATAGCACAGAAGAGTATTCGTATACGAGAACGCTCGGTGACGGAGCAGATATTTCTGCCCGCTTGTTGTTACAATAGTCGTGGTAGGGAAAAACATCGTTTCGAGTAGGAGACGGCGGAAAAATCATGTATAACCTCATCTTCGTTCACCGTTGTCGTTAACGACTTTCCGCACCGATTTCTTCTGCATCGGCAGAAAGCAAATGTCGACAGTCGAGATTCGTTTGTTAGCACGAATCAGAGCAAGCAATACGAGTGGAAAGGCTGCTGTGTTGGCCAACAACATGTTAATTACAGGTAGGTTAATGCGTTACAGACGCACCGTCCGTAATCGTTCAGCGTAATCATGCTGATATCGAGGTGATGGCGCTTAGCAATCAAACGTATTCAAGCAACAGGGCCGATTCTTCAGTAATAACGGCTGATGCTTGTCAGATTGCGTCGCCAATTGGCCGGCGGCAGGTTTTTTAATCATTCGATTTTTTGTTTCGAGTTCGATGCATCGCACCACTTCGATTGCTGACCGACGCTGGAATGAAACCATCCCAGAGAGACATGAACGTGCTTGCAGAAACACTGCAAGCAAACAAAGTAATACGGACGTAAAGCAAGCGCCACCGCAACATTGCTTCCGGTCGGCGATCGATATTTGGTGACGGGCTGTAGCAAATGCCTGCGCTTTCTTGCCTCAGTTGAAGACGGCACAACTGATGACTCACATTAGCCAGACAGACAGACAGACATTAACGAAACGGATCCATGACAGAGCCACAGGGTGAGAATGGCTACCGCGATTTTATAAATACAAACAACGAAAAGAACAACAACATAGAAAAATATCATCATTACATCCTGCCTAGCAGTCGTGCTGCCAGCCGTACTGTCACGGAAGGAATACTTCATACATAGTAATGTCTTGACTCGGATGGACTAAATCGAGTGGCTAAGATTACAAACTATACAAATCGGGTATAATTTTCGCAGCCATTCTGACGTACTGGTTCATCACTTTGTTAGCCAAACGCCGACAGGTTGTCTCTCTTTCTTTCGCAAAATCCTCCTCCGGCAGAGCGTGCAATCGTCGCAGTCTGCTCGGATCCGCTAGTTGATGGCGTCGTCAATAGGCTGTCGTCACTGGTCACCGGCGGCACAACCTTGGCAGCAGTGCTGCTAACGTACGATCAAGGGATTCCGCGCGGTTGTAGCGCATGGGCAACAAGGCATAATAGCTGCTGGTACGTGATGAGCGATTGCTATCCAGCAGACGCTGAACTTAGTCAAGTGCTTCACGAAATCAGATAACAAAGAAATATAAGCATGAAGAATATCATGATTGTCACTATTAGGACCAACAGCAGCGCGGCTGTGGCTGCGACGCTCGCGCCACAAGCCACGAAGTAACAGGTGTGGGGGGGGGGGGGGTGAGGTAAGCGTCCGAGGCAACGCATGAATCAATTTCAATTGTACAACTATCTAGAGATTTTCAGCATTCATTTATCTATGCAGCTGTTACGCGACTTATCTATATCAGCTACGGTTTAACGTGTATGTATGTTCGGGACACAATTTTGCCCTAGAACAATTTCTGATGGCGGAATGTCAAACCGGTACAGCAGGTGATATTTTTAGAAAACCTGTCTATTTTAGGCTTAATAGGCACATGATCGTGTTTAGTGGGTAGTAAAACCTAAAAGCGTAATTGCAGAAAATATGTGACGTTTGTATTGCTGTAAGTACAGCTAAATCAGCGATTGTGATACACTGCATCGTATCGTACGCTGTGTAAACGAAACTAAAAATAGATATGCCATTGTTAAAAAGGGACAGATACAGAAGTCCGTTTGATATAAACAACCACTAGACTATCTATCGCAGGCGTCAAAGTTCCACAAACGTTGCTTGCTATCAATCAATCACCACAGCATCTGAAACAACGCAGAATGCGAATTTTTGTTCGATGCCTTTTAACCGGCAAAAAGGACAAGAATCTTAAAGCTTGAAGCTGGTTATCGGGCCACGTATAAATAACAAATCAATACACAGGTTGATAAATCGTATTGATGGATCACAGGAAATGAGACATCCTAGAACAAATTCGACTGTCGTTATTACTTCCCACACATGAAAATTCGACGATTGTGCCCTACGATTTGAAACCAACGATAGATAACTTTGTAGTTACATGACACTGTAGCTTAACGTATTCGCAAATAATTTAATTAGTTAATAGCTAACTTTGACGTGCCTCTGGGAAGCAGGCTTACATGTAATTGCAATATCGGGCCCACGTATTCGGAGCAAACGTGTCGAAACACAGTAATCGCCTATACGTGTATCCGACGCGAGTTCAATACGCTCCGCGCCATTTAATATATGCTGTGGGTTTACTGAACGATTACTCTGGTTGTTTTCAACGTAGAGGGTGGTCGCGGCCAGTTGATTATGTCGACTTGTAATAGCGTCAGCTGTAGGGCTCGTATCTCGGCGCAAGGCTATCTTTGCTTTGTAGCGTTAGGTAAATCTGTTGCCAGGGGTTGACCCAACAGTCGGAAAGTGTTCCAGCTGCACCCGACCTTGATCGATCAGTTAATTGCAGGCAGCATATCCGTTCTTCAGATGCTGCCGACGTCAGTCTGATCATGTGTCTACCTGTATTATGACCGGATATCGTACATGTATCTGGCTAGCTTGCGCCGGAATAGATACTGCTAGCTAGAGTGAAAACTTTACATCTGTGTATATATAATAATAAACGAGTTACGATAACAAGAATATGACGCTTGGAGGACGTGGTTAAGTGGGTCTAATTTTGCCCAGCATAAACTGATCGAAAAGATACATAGTACGCATGTTAAGTACAGATGATAAATTCAAACTTAAACGAATCTCTCAGAGACCCATACGGTATCGTCAATTAGCAATAGCAATCAGTGGCTTTTCTGTGAATCGCCGTGTTAATCCAAAAGGTACTCGAAACCATCCAGGCCTTGTCGTGTTAGCGGCCTTTTCTGTTGTCTCTAAAGAGCCTTCTGCGATCTTGTGCTCCGTGTTCGACGATAGGTGCAGTATAACAGGAGTGCTCTAACTAAAACTGGCTCTAAAATAGCCAGCTAACCCTTTTTCTCTTACTGACTGCTTAGGCGACTTGAAGCACGTACGTTCCATAAACAATTGGCCAGGTTCATTAAACGATATGAGATCATGCCCATCATATCTCTCCGTGCGTCCGGCGCACGTATATGTAACACGACATTGAACTCAATTCACCACTAGTGATCGTCGACTAAAGCGGCTTTACGTATCGGCCAACAAAGTAGGTTAGACTCTATGTGGCTTAAATGTTTAAAACTCTTTGAAAAGGTAATCATAGATCTAAGTTCGACATGACCGACACAATCGATCAGAGCGAAAACGTAACCTTGGACGATTTCGCACAAGCTGCAGTCACTCGCTGATCTTTCATTTGGCTCTAGAAGCCGGTCGTTCAGACGTATACGACAGACACACACGCGTACAGCTCAAACGACGCAGATGCCACACAAACACTGTCAATCAAAGTGATAGTGATAAGCGATTAGAGAGTGATGATATTGTTACTCTACTACCGTATTGCAATTTCGTTAGAATTTGATTCGACTGTCTTGCGTGCCAAATATAATTAACGAGATCCGGGCCACAGCGATCAACAGTTGAAACAGGACGTACGTCTGAGAACCAAGTTGTTCCCCGAACTCGAGTTTTACGATTACAGACGCAATACGGAGGTAGGAAATATACGTTTGCGATAGAAAAAATTGACCAGCAGCACTTTTCTATGCCTGGCTAACTATAGTAGACAAACACCAAATTAATCGTTTATTGCTTTAATCAATGCAGAAGGAAGAAAATAAACGTTCGCGCGGTATGGGCAGTAACATCGATCGGTGAGAGTCGTTAAACAGGACGCGACACTGCTGCCTCTGCTACAGATATGTAAAAGTTCCAGTCTCGGTCACGCACAACGTACGAATATGTCAATCGGAATCTCATACGATGCCGACATCGTATATATTTCCACATTGAATTTCGTTTCACCAGCTTGACTCTGCCGAACTAAAGCAGTCGCAAGAAAAATTCGCTTGAACGGACCTAGCCCACAATATCTCACGTAAATCATCAGTGCCTCTGCTACGTTCTGTTCCAGAGGGGATTAGACCCAAGCTTGGCACATGGCACACAAGGCACCCACGAATGAGTTTCAGAATAAAGCATCTGTACCATGTGTGCTTTAACGAGCTTTACATTTGCACGACTTTGAACGAGATGGCCAATGGACGACAAGGCGATACAATGAATGAGACAGATCGTTTCTCGAGAAACAGAGAATTTGACCGAAGCGGAAAAAATTTTAGAACCACTATTAGCCGTCGCAAAATGACCAGGGCCTTAGGTTGGCTGGCTAAATTGTTTGTTCACCTACCTACTTATTCTTGCAGGCATTCAGGCATGGGCAGGACGGACGAGAAATCGGGCTTTCTACAATAGGAGCTACGGCTACTTCGATGATATCCAGCCTGACCTTTCAGCCGGTTTTGTTCACGGGCGCGCTTTCGTCTACCTTTCTGACTTCGAGATGACTAAGCATCTATGCACCATTGGCTAGACCAGAACGGTCTACTGCGATTAGCGAAAAACATATGCTCTGACGACGATGTTGGGCCATACTAATACTGTCTTAATCGAAACCGAAAGAACTTCTAATGAACAATGGCTGGTAATGGTGCTTGTCAGCAGAGCTGGCAAACAAACCGTAAGAAAAGTCTCAAACCTAGAATTTACCGAGTTCGCATAACCCGCCTAAGCGGTTATATGGATGCGTCGAAATAAGTCAACCAGTACCGCAAAAACATGCTCTGTCAGTTGATGGGTGTCTAGGGCTTGGCGAGCACTTAATCCGTATTTGTGTCGGAGAGATTTTGCTAATTATGGACATTGTATGCGATCGAGGGAAGCCAAGATGCAGCTCATCTGCTAATCGATCCGAGTACACAGGGCTCTCGAGCTCAGGCGCTTGTCGTCACTTGTCGGCGTTTGTTGCTTCTATCTGTTGCCGAACTAGTCGGCACTTCTGCGCTAAGTTCGTAGAATCACTGACCAACTAATAATTGAGTAACAGGAAGGAAACAATGAATCCTATTCAGTTTCATCACATACTACTTAACGTCAGCTATCTACTACAACACATACGGCCATTGTCGTCTGATACGGTCCGTGCCAGATGCCCGTTTACAAGATGCTGCTCGTGTCTAGAATAAAGCTCTGCATCGGGAAAAATCTGATTGATTTATCATATCAAACTATCAAGCAAATATAAATGGAATGATTATTTGTACTCATACAGATGATATCAGCATCAGATAATGAACGTACGGACCAGTGTATTCCAATCATGGATGAATGTTGCAGTGTATTGTGGGTTTTTCGTTGGCCGTATGTATGGGTACGACGACACCGTTACATAAACGATTACCGAATTCATCTAAGACCAGTACGGCATCTTCAATAGAAACTAAAAAATATCGTTTATTCATGATGACTGCATGCATAATTATCAGCCCAAACTGATATTCTATCTGAATAGATAGAAATTTCAGTTTGTTTCCAAAGAAAAACCCAAAGCATTGCATGCAGGCTTTCCTCAAAAACGTTTCTTGGCTTAACATAAAAGCTTGGAAGCAAAGAGAAATTCAAACTGACAATCAACCAGATGCAAAAAGGCCTGTTGCTATATGAGAATTTACATGTCATGTTGCTGCGGACAACTGAACAGAGCCTGCAGTCGGTAGAATTGTACACTGCCTTGGTTGCTCATAATTGTTATTCTTTAATGTAGCGTTTACCGATTCTTCTGGCGAAGACACCTTATCGTTGACTAGATATCGTTGTTGACCTACCTGTGTGAGAACACCCATTTGTCTGAGGCACAGTAGACACATCGTTGACAGAACAGTCACAAACACTTGCACACAACAAATGTCATATTGTCGATAGTTTCTCGAAACGCAATTGCAAACGGTTCGGGCAAGTTGAAAGGACCACTCTGTCTCTCTGTCTGTCCATCTATAGGACAGCACTTTTGCCGCCGTTCGGGCGCGACAAAGGAAATGTGCAGGCCAAACAGGCCGTTAGTATCCGTCCAGCTTTATCAACTAAGTCTATCACGGTAATTTAACGAATCGAAAATTCGGCTCCATTAACACCAGCCACTTCTCTGCCAATAGTGTGTGCAGGTAAAAAGGTCGCGGAGGATTGCCTTCGCGATCGAATAATAATACAGATGAATTTTTGCGCAGGGTTTCACGATAGCACCGTATACTCACGCGAGCGATTCATACGGCTGCATGTGAACACAGTAACTCTACTGTGAGTAAGGGTCAATGCCTTGAAGACCTTGAAGCCCTTGAAGTTTTCCACATCTGTACTTCGCTATCTAGTTAACGGTTAGGCATAAATGGCAGGGGTAGCACGACAATAACGCGTTAGTAAACAAATTACAATAGCATTTTTTGCGTTAGAGGCCGCGAGCACACATAGACGAACTTTGCACGGTTTTCTGCGTGCACTAATAACGGGTCTGAAATAAAACACAGTGTTCTTTGCCTCAATTTGGTCTTTTTACGATTTTCTTCTAGCGTTCATTCATTGCGTTTTCCTCATAAACATGTTTTTTCCCTATTGCCTTCGGATACTACTCGATTGACACTTCGGTTGACTATGACAATTTTGCTCTCTTTCATCTTGAATCTATCTCGCCCTTCTGTCATGAATTTACTCTTCTGTCGTAGAGCGGTCTCCCGTTTCTCGATCCTAGGAAACGTATGTTTTCTGGCTAATCCCCAATGGTGCGAGCAAACTTACGCTTATTGCCTACGGTCGTCTCAGATATTTTCTGCAGCCGGTCGTCTTGGTGATCATCTAATATCCTTTAAATTTATCCTCCGTTGTTTATCTGTCTGACTCGGCGCGTTCGTTTAGATTTACTAACGATGCTTCAGAATAGATGGTGAAAACGACAAGTTTTTTGCTGGTTGGCTCTGTATGGCGATCACTCGTTGAGGGCACGTAACAACTGGATTAGGTCCAAACGCCGATGGTCAGTGTGCCAGCCATTTCGCGCATTTGCAGCTGCTATTGGCTTGTGTTTAACCGCCAGCCTGGTCTATGCTTCGTTCGGATGGCTGCATTAGCTACGTTCAAGCGTCCGACAGTCGCCCATCCGGCGATGATGCGGTGACAGATAATCCGCGAGGAGGGTAAGTCTAAGTTGGAGAGGGGAGTCGGCAACGATGAGGGGCGAAAAAAAACACTGATCAACTGACGGAACAGGCGCTGCTAAAACATAGGAACCTGCGAGCGCATGCATCCAACCCCTGGCGTCAACGACAGTCGACGATAAAAAAGTTCAGGAAGGAACTATTGATAGTAACTGCCACAGACACAAAAACAGTATGCTATAACCAAAGTTAACGGCAAAAACGAAGTCAAATCAATAACAATAGCAACAAGAACAAACATGACGACACAGACAAAGAGTCACCATGTACAATCAGTCGAGCTGAGTTAAGCAGAGGGCGCCCGAAACTAACTGTCTTCTCGGTGATTAACGCCCAAAAACGAACGTTTACGTATTACTAGCTTGTGCTCTTCCCCTAATAGCTATTAGTTAGTGGGTGCTTATGCACGTACCAGGGCCACGCAGGGTGTGACTGAGATGAAACAGATAGCAGACAGGTTTGAAATTAGCTATGCCTATCTGTTGATGTCACCATCTAA
>NW_019213965.1:262713-300001 GCF_002532875.2 Varroa jacobsoni | reverse complement strand
TTACCATGACAGACTTTCTGCATGGGCATGATTGATAATTGTGAAAATTCTAAAGCTACAATATAGTGTTTTAAATAACGTTCACAGATTTAAATTGAATTCAGTATATATACACACGAAACAAATACATGTGGAGGAGGTGAGGCATCGATTTATTAATAGACAAAACAGCTTAACCTTTATAAAATATACTAGGCCAAAGTAATCTTATTTTATTTTATTTATTTTTTTTGGTAAAAACGACGTAGCGTTCCATTCGAGGTTCAATAAAAAAAATTATCTTAGTCAATTTATTGAGTCTTTCTCGCTAGAAATTTCCAGGTGTCGTGTTGAAAAGCTTCTCCAGTTAGGTTATTATGGTTGCATTATATATATATATATATATAATGCAACCATAGGTAGGTCTTTCTTGACCATCTTGTGCTTCTTAAGCATGTGTCAGCGCATAAGATCCTTCCAGTCTTACCAAAAGCAAATCATCGTCTTCTTTGTATGAAGATCCAGCATAAGCACATCTCCTTATTCCCTTCTTTCTTTTATGTCGACATGGAAACATGACCTCTTGTCAACGGTGATAATACGTTACAGAAACCTATAATTGTGGCTGTCGGGCGAGATGTTAGGAGCCAACGAGAAGGTTTGCTATTTTGTGCGCTTATGGTTCTCGAAGTTTCTACCAATATTACATAAATTCCTATACCTGACGTTAGCCTGATGCTAGCAGCTTATCTTCTTACACCATTAACGGGTTGTCTGCTATCCGAAGTCCTCATCTGATAGTCAACCGGGAGTGAGATGCATCTTTTAAATATAGGATTCCTTCTTTGAACCTAGCAAATCTATTCTAATATTTCTCAGTTATGGAGCTCTAGCCGTACTTTCTATACCAATATATCAGGCTGCTTCGGTAGATTTTAATCTCGATAAATTCGGACCTTCATTTCTGAAACTTGAATTCGACAAAAAAACTCTGTTGACTCCAGGACGAAATGAAAGCGAACTTGTGGAAAAAACGAGAGCGAATGATACATAGAAGTAAATGAAAAATGGAGAAATTATCATGACAAACATTTACCGTATCGGTTCGTAGGGCTAGTATAGAAATTTCAGATCAATTTAGCAAGACTTCCCTCGATCAGAACCCTTAGTGGGGCCAAATCCTTGATGCTATACCGAACGGGTGATTCTGAAAACTTCTTTAAAGAGCAGAAATAACCAAAAACAATCTAACATGTAAAACAGTGGAGAAGTAAACCAGAACGGGAACATTTAAAACAAACTGAAGTTATATTCCAGCACAATAGAGTGCGCGACTTCCATTGATCATACTATGTTAGTCAGCCAATTTCAATAGATATATTAAAAAAATTAAATTCTATCAAGTGATCAGATTGATTAAAATTTTACTGTGAGTTAAATTTTCGTTTTTTTTAAATGCTCGCTTTTTTCATGAAGACTGCACCGTTGGAGGCAAGCAAAGTGCTGTTTATTCTACCAAGGCTGGATATAATACAATCCACTTGACAGATTTTCAACATGTCAGCAGTTGGATAATCTAGTTGCAGAAACATACATCTTTTTTGAAAAGAGATCATGAAGTTTTTGTTGTGAAAACAAAAAACGTTATTACGTTACGTTATGGTGAAAGTTACTGCGGCAGTTAAAGGGGCTACGGCGTCACTCCGTTGGAAACATTTTTCAAGTGACGTAAAGAAGATTCAAAGATGAGTTCGGGGAAAATTTGACTGAAGTAATATGAATCGTATGGTGTGATTATTGCAGTACCTGTTTATTGTAATAAAGATGCCATTTAAGACGTCCCATTTTTTGATAGGTCAAAGTCGTGCCTATTGGCGAAGTCGTCAGGCGGTAGAGGTATGATGTATGGTGCCTTCACTCAAAACGTCGTTAAATGTCGCCGTTAGATCGCGAGTAACATCGATACATTTTTCAAACAGTTACCAGCGGTCTGTTGTCCATATATAACGTTGCCGATAGTCATAATTAAGGCTCAAATATGATAACGTATATTCGATAAATAGCAAAAGAGCAGATAGATTCAAGGCTAACCAGGAATATAAACGATGGGAAAAAACTCTTCGTCAAGAAACAGCCATGGTGCCTCTATTTTCAGCAAAGGAAACAAAGAATCTGGCCCGAGGTGTTTCGTCTAAATTATAGCTCATCTTGTTAGTCTTGTCGTACTCTCCAACCCGTATATTTGACTAAATAAAATTAAACTTAACTTCTTTAGCGAATTGGTTATATATTTTAGTATATCTCCCATGGGAACCACTTAAGACAGAGAATGAGTCTATATATTTTGTATAAGAGCCGATAACAGAAAGAGGATTATTTGATGTGTATGAAATTTAGACAGCGCTCCTATGGTTTGTTGAATATGAAAAGTTCGACCAAGCTATTCAATCAATACTACATAGCTAGCGGCAAAAATAACGGAGGCACAATCAAATGATGTTGCAGATAAAAAAGACTGAACCATATTTCCCCTACTAAGAGACATTTCTTTGTCAGACCTTGTTTCTTGTACATTGTCAGATCGATGATTGGTGCTGCAGTCATTGCTAGCACTTTTAACAAAACTTCTCGGTTTTTTATGATTCGTAAACTATAACGATAGATAAACAACTTTTGCCATCTTTCCCCAAATCTTTGCTTTCGAAATTAGGAACCATTAGCTGTAGTAAAATATTTCCTTACAAAAACAATGCTAAGTTTAAATAACGGAGAGAGCACAAGCTGTTTTGCTAGAGCTCTAAAGTAATTAATTAAGTAATTGTCGATAGCACCGTAGCCCAAACAGACGATTCTGTGATTGACTAGAGAAAGTACGTATTAATGGTTCAATTGCTCCCATCTAATAATAAAACTTACGCTCTCCCAAGACGCTGGGAGCACCTTTTACAAGATATTTGAAATAAATATCCATCTTACTATTAGCGTACACACTTATGTGAAGAACAAGCTGGTTCAAACTCACTTCTCCAGTTCGTGAGTACCTCTGCATAGAATTTTAGCCTAAACTCTGGTTCTAGTTAGCTCGATTGATTAAAAAAGTTGTCGCTATTTACTCAGGGTACCATTGAAGCTTGGTCGTCTTCTATACGCTAAACAAGTTTATCGCGCCTAAGTTCTACAAACTTGTAGGCCTAGGAAATATAACGAATGGGTCATTCGCCTTCGCTTATTTGTCGTCGCAGTAGAATTTTTTCAAGAATTTATTATTTATATGTGTTCACTTCATATAAACGCATCTTGGTTAGTAGTTCTTTCAAAGATTGCAAAGTTATCTTTCCTTCGTTGATCCAACAATCTTAGTATGGTCATTATCCAAAATATTCTATAGCGTATCGGCGAGCACGGCTGATCGACATTGCTTTTATGCGAGTATGTCCTTTTTTAATATTCGCATGGCACCTTTTATATATTTTGCGCTCCATTTTAGAAAGGCAACGTGTCAGCAAAGCACAAGACAGATGTCAGGACTTTGAACCCCGATTCGCCCCTATTCGCACCTGCGACCTCACGTCCTTCGGTTTCTCTCGAAGGCCCCAAGGTCAACCTTCGTGTTTGTGCGGCTACGTTTGCAATGTGCCCTTTTCCGGACTAACAGGCCATGTCGATCCGGTATAAGCAACGAACGCAAAAAACGATGCGCCAGGGTCGTTATTTCCTTTACCCCATGGTATTTCTGTGCGTCAACCTCATA
This sequence comes from Varroa jacobsoni, assembly GCF_002532875.2. Taxonomy (NCBI): domain Eukaryota; kingdom Metazoa; phylum Arthropoda; class Arachnida; order Mesostigmata; family Varroidae; genus Varroa; species Varroa jacobsoni. Next base: position 296,271 of record NW_019213965.1, on the reverse strand, counting down.
CTTGGTGGCGCCGAAAAGCGTACCGGTTATTCCTTCAGTGCTTTAAACAAGTCTACTATAAGCGGCCTAAAAGTGGTCACAGCGATACGTTGAGTATATGTATATCATAGAAGAGTAACTTGATCGTTTTTATGATTTTGGGGTTTTAGTATAGAGAATGCAATATACATTAGGTGCATATATTGTATAGTTAGCCGGTTTATATTACGTTAGATAAAAATAGACCTACGATAGAGTGCTGGGTAAGTGACATATGGTGTTTTCAGCATCAAATGGAGAAAAGTCAGGTTCTCTTTCGAAACAAGCATGCCGTTCTTAGAACACGTCATGAATCGACTCCTGGGGTAAGGTTGGGTGTAAATAACGAGGTCGACCAGCTAGCCAGAATGCTCTTTTGTAGATATATTTTATAATATATCGCTTATATATATATAATATATGTTAATCCCTAGCTACGTTTAGCACAAAGCAATCCAGCGTTTGATTTTAGCTTAAAATCTAACAGATGATCCTCCGCTGTCAGATTCTATAGGTGGACTTTTATATACGTGGTACATAACAGCCGTGAAAAATACATCTGTACCTGTAGGGGGAAAGTTGTAATAAGTTCGAGATTGTAGGAGTTAGTTGTTGATGTTAGGGGTTCTATATAGTTACATTTAGATTGTGCAAAGTGAGGCTTTGTGCACTATAGCCAGATTTCTAGGCAAAGGTACAAAAATTGTTTGCTTATTCGTTCCTGTTCAAGCAAGGGATGCAGTCTAAATGAAGAAGAACGGGGCTATATCAACTTTGCTACGGCCGAGTAGACGACAACGAAAAATGTGATTTGCGCCGAACCAAACAGGCTCACCGTAGGCTACTGTAGCTGGACAATCAGTAGGCCCCCAGTGGACTGAAATGGGGCATTGTACCTTATGTATAATGATCTATTGACTAAAAACAACGGAAGGTTCAGGCGTATTAAGGAATAAGAATAGAGTGAAACTGTGGACGCCGTGTACGTATACGATGAGGATGGCCAGTAGAATTTGGCCTGTGGATCTGCTGCAGAATGCAGGTAACAGGCGACATATCTTACGAGGTAATCGATTTGCGTCAGGGTGCCCGGGCCAGAGTAAGCCGAACAGTGTCTACATCGCCATTTTAAGTGGAAAATCATTAATGTAGTATGGATCTTTACTGCTGCGTAAGATTGCGTGCGCCAACGCGGCCATTTCTATTTTCTAACGTGCAAGCTCTCTCAAAAGTACGAAAACATAATTCCAGTTTACCAATGCCCCTAGAAATATTCTGTGAATAAATTAATGTTTCTTGGATCCATGGCAAACATAGCTGATTCGGCTACCACTTCAGTAGTCAGTCATTTTTTGCCGAAACAGAAATCGAGTGACGTGCAGTGGGGATTCTATTACTACGAGATATAGGCTTATTTAAAAATTGTCCCGTTCTTAAAGGCCATTTTTAAATAGCAGCTTTAGACAACGGCGCCTGTTTTCGTTGTGTGCTAATGTGTATCGATAGGTGTGCCGAAAATGTCGTTCTACGCCATCAGATATTCACATTTCAAACCTAGCAAAAAATAAACTGTTGCTTGGGTAAAATGAAGACCTTTTTTTCATCATTAGCAAATGAAGCAAGCCTAAAAGCGGTGAATGAAACCGAACGTCACTTCTGCACCGACCTAATAGATCGCGTCGAAAAGCTTCAGCTTTATATCCCTATTATTGTTATCACAACCCCCTTACGTCATTATCATTGCGAGTGATTACAATGAATCACATTATTATTAATTATCATTGCTTCTGTAACAGCACAAAGCCGATACACCCGCCATCGAAGGCGACGGGCGTGCCCGACTCATCGGATGTCTATGCGTTCGTCTACTATTCGATCTGTATGTTTATCTGTCGCCGCGTCTGGTGTGTGTTTCCTTGAACCAACTGATGATCGACTCTGACTAGGCCGTATGACCAGCTACCGCACACGCGGAGTCGAGAACTTATCGTGTTAATTTTCATTATACATCTACTTGCTAGTTACTGGCTACCGCATCACCGCAACGAGCGGCAGGGCCGACCAACGACCAGAAAGTGAATACCAACGACTATGCTGACTAACTATGGAAGTCTTTATGGGAATTCTCTATCTTGACGGCAAAAGCACCCCGCACATGACCGCCAGCGCCGTCATCATCGTCACCTCCATCGTGATCATCAGAATCATCATCATCATCATCGTTACTAGTAAAAGCAGTGGTGGCAGCGACTAGCAAGAAGGGATTGCCTTCCCGTAAATAGCAGAAGCAGTCCATAAGCGATGCTACGTGTATAGTTTTATTATATGTATACACTTACGTATATCCATACGAACATGTGTACCAAAATTGGCAGTAATTAAGGCAAATAACGTTCGTGAGTTGGCCTTGTTGGGTAGGCGCCAATACGGAATGGCTGGTTGGCTTCTGTTTGTGGAAAAAAATACCTGGGGTAAACAGTGGTAACCAGGATGTTGGCATCGATCGAAATCGGTTTGGATTGATGCGATGAAAACGTCCACGGAAAAATAGCAGCGACAGCACGTCGAAAGACGCCCCCATGTTTAAACGTTATTCATTATTACCGTTGCCTAGAAACCATCTAGGCTACCGTCATTTGTGAAGAAAAAAACACTTAGCGAGATGAAGATTGATACGTGATCGACTGGAATCTATTTTCAGGAACGATTTTCAATCGAAATTTAACTAGATTATTCTCAGGCTTTGTAACTTGTTGCCTATTAGCTTCGAGACTAAAAGCAGATATTTGTCTTTTTTTCTGCTATCGTGAAGTTCTTACGAATGACCTTTGTTTGTTTATATTAGCTTAGCCCGTGTTATTCCGGATATCATCCTAGCTTATCAGCCCAAGCTGCCGAAGTTAAGTATAGTTCCCGATAGCCGGAGAAGAGTTCGTCGCAGGAACGTGGCCGTACACGAAGTACATGAACAATTTTCAGCTGCGGTATCGGCCGCAAAATTCGAAACGTTATGAAACTCTAACTCTCAGCTAGACTGTCCTAAGTCTAGCTGGGTAAGTCCTAGTGTAACTGTCCTAAGTGAATCTGGCGGACTTAAGAGGGTGAATAACTCTTGAATGATGATTTTTCTTATTCCCCTTTACCTATTACATAATTGCCCTAGCGTTTTAGCAGCTTCTCCTACCATTGCAATTTCTCTATCTACGGATTCTCAAAGTGGATCGATAGTGAGATACGCCCATCAGTTGTCATTTTTAGAGTATAAGAAGCCCCGTCATCACAGGGACTTATCGAGAAAACAAACGGGTCAATGCTAACGTTTAATCTTCACTTGCTCAATCCAGAACGTGACTGAAGCAGACTTATAAAATCTTGCGTGGTCACCAAGTAAACAGACTGCGTGCTTTCAGTTGTCGTGACAAGGGTCCATAAGTCTTTCGAAAAATTCGAGGTACTCGGCTGCATTCACTGTTTGAATTTCAGGGAGCTTCTCGTCGTAGCAGACGATTCGAGTGTTGATTGTAAGTATTACTGTCACCTTACGCTCGAACCCGTTCGACGCTTCCCCCGGGCGTAATTTCTCTGTAGGACGACACCACTCGATAGGTTGTAATATGTTACATATCAAATGTCGGTTCAGATTAGAAGTTTCGAGATTCAGTTTAGAGCCTTCGGACTCGAAGCTCCGATTTCGTGAAGAGCCTTATTGATTGCCTTTAGCAGTGCTTTTTTGTTTATCGGGTCACGCTCTCGTTGCTCTGCAACACCCGTGAAACGTTTGCACCAGCTACGTACTGTGCTTTTGCTTAAAACCCTCTCGCCAAGTGTCTTCATCAACGTTTGATGAATTTCCGTAGCGCTGTAGCCTCGGAGAAACAAAAACCTTACCACTGAGTGTTAATATTTTCGCAGTTTAATGATGTTTCTTTTTTTGGACTAATTTCTTTTCAAATGAATTCAACTTATTTTTACTAATGAAGTTTTTAAAAAACTTGAGTATTCGCCAGCCTAACTTTGTCTGCTAGCGGTTATATCTAGCCCAAAAGTTATTTAATTCGAAAAAGCCGCCGGAGCCGCTTACAACAGCTAAATAGTCTATATGAACACTGAAATCTTTGTACCCTCCATAAAGGATCAATTCATAATAGCTTTTTTGGTAACACACCCATGCAGAATTTACTCTGACCCCAAAATTGAAATTGATTCCTAACTGGAATGAATGTAGGTGAAACACGGGTATCATATATTTCAGCTATTCGTCATGGTAATTACATATTAGTGATAATCTTCGCGCGCCCTCACTGCAGACACTGCAGTCTACTACTAAACTAACCACAAAAAAATAAGGTCGGAAAGGAAATTCGTTCGCTGAGTTGAGTGCTCCAAATACAAATGTATTTAAAAAGAGATAGGGAAAAATTACTCGGTTATCGCCGAAGATCGAAGTCTTCGATGGATACTCTTCGGGAATTCAAGCGCAGCCATAGTTTAACCCTAAGCGCGTACCTGTCCATGACAAAATGGTATTCTGTGTCAGAAACAATGACCTGTTACATATAAGATGAAAATTATTTGCCGATAATAAGCGATATACGTAGGAAGAGGGTGGTTAATTGGGACCCGACTCGACAGACAATGGGGCATGCTTTGAAATAAAAACGAACAGCGAATCTCCTAGGAGTTGACTGCGTTCTATGGAGGTATCTATCTCATAGATAGATAGATGTCTGGATAGACGACGATCCATCGTTAGGTCTTAGCTTTTTGTGGTGTATTCAAAGCGGCCATAGAATATGTTTAAGGCGTTCGGTATCAACGTTCAGGAAAAATGGCTAATATTAAGAACAGTAAAGCGGTGTGTACAACAGTGTATATGAACTTTGAAAAGTTTCATCGTTACCCAGCGTAGCACCGATCTTGAACTCGGACCATACTGTAGAATTGGATAATAGATATTCAGCTTGGAGGCATGTGAGCTGAGTAACTGTAGCTGAGTGTGATAGCGAATTATACTAAATATAGTGGACTAACTTTTTCTACTGATATTTCGAATCTACACTATTTAAGATGGCTTCTTTTAAATAGTACTTATTCCTATATGATAAAGAAACAAACAACAAGCTCGGTTACAGGACGCCCCGCTTCGATACGGCTCCCCTTTAATGCCACTTGGCTAGGCGACCCTTAAACTGCCACCCTCTGCATGATGGCCCAGTGGTCCTCACTCGGTGAGCTCCTCGTGAACAATTCTCTAGTTCCTCTAACAATGTATGCTATACGACGTTCTACATTGAACCAGCGCTAGAGCACGAGTGCGCTGGTCCGTAAAACCTTTGAGGTCGGACCAACTTGACGAAATGAGCCTTGAACCAACGCCATTATCAACAGTGCTATGTTAAATGAATGAATAACGCACACCCAAACTTGATTGAGGCTCTTTGTTAAATGTGTCGTCATCATGCGGAATCGTTTATTTCGGTGCTGAGCGGCAAACCCCAACCAACGGCCGGACAGACTAATCAAGATTCTGACGAAGTTTCAGACAAACTGGATCAGAACACTGCGTTACCAATATTGTACTTACCCACGCCGCATTCCCCTGAGAATGATGACAGTCCCGGCGAAAGAAGCAAATTTTAAAATACAATTAAAACTAACAAGAAGAAAGTAATTATGCGCGAAAAAGACGACCAGCCCTCAACGTCATTCAACCAAAATGGCGATGCTACGGATGATCACAGGGGCGACACCACGGAAATTGGGAGCAATGCCACCGCAGTTCTCACGCATCATTGTAAAAGCTATCTATATTTTGCAAATTCTACAAAATATCATTGTCTCTGCCTCATCGCCGTACTTTTTTTGTTTGCCTACTTGATTAATTACTTCCATTGTTGACCTCAAACGCGCGATGCGATCGTACGCAGGCATGAAGTACATGTGTGAAAAAGGCGCCGTAAATAGAGTTTTTGAAAAGTTCCGCAATGCTTATCATCTGACGCTGACTTCTTTGCAATAAGAACTTTATTAGGATCGGAAGACTCGATTGTCGAAAGGATAGGGCTTGTGCAACTTTTCAATAATTATTATCATAGATAAATTCGCAAACGCTATAATACGTGTTGAGTGCGTACATTGAAGCACAGCAAGAAATGATGTTGTCGTAGAAATCTGTTGCCTAGATATGATATACTAATAATAAAATTCCCCCTTCTTTAGGCTCGAACGTACGATTAAGTACTCCCTCATCATATGCGCACACAACTTATTGAATTGGCTAATTAGCGTTAAGAACGAGTGTCGAAAACGTCGTCACATTAATCATATGGGCTAAGTTTAAGTTATTCGGTTCGCTCAAGGTTGGAAATGGCGTTAGGCACAAGTACATTCAGCCGCTGGATTCGTTGATTATGGCTAGTTTGTATTCTTCGTTATGTACATAGACAACAGGCCAGAACACTCACCGCATCATGAGCTTAGCTGAAATGATCGTACTAATCTGTTTCGTCATTAAATTTTGCTTGGTAGTGCTTATAAGTTGTTCGGCCTCTCCTTACACCTAACTTGTATGAATGGGAAGCTTCATGGTGGAAACTTACAACGAGACGATAAGATAGCAGCGTGAGCGGTGCCATTTTACAAGCGCGACGAATTCGTGAAGACGTCATTACGTTGAAGAAATAATAATCCAATAAAATTACAGGGGTATTAGGGAAAGACAGGTGTAACTCCCCATTGCTAGTAACGTTTTGTACGTGTACAGCATGCTCTATTCTCTTAATACTTACGCTAATTTATCATCAACAGCGCGAAGTTCAGCTAGTTTTGGCTATGGCTCAGACAGTGAAGCATACATAGCGCAATTATGACCTTTAGCCTATCAGCCATCTCCTATTGTCACTGGCATATGTAAACATTTCAACATGGTATTCGCAGCATTAACACCAGCCTTTCCAACTTTAGTTCCCGCCTGGGTAGTCCGGTATCATCTGATAAAGGCCTGGTTAGATGGCACGACATTGCCGCAGACCAGATAGAAAAAACGTGAAGCGGCCGGTTTTATCTCGCCCCTTCTAGGTTATGTGACTGAAAAGTTTCGAGACGTATAGGAACCGAATGATGGAGATCGCAAATTGGGCCGAACAGCGGCCCAGAATTTGAGCGATGCTTTGAGTGATACTGTTGGTGATGATGAAATTACTTAACGCGTAACTTGATAACATACCGTTTCCTTGCCCACCATCTATTTATACCTATATTTATGTATGTCGCAGCAGCTTCACTGCTGATTTGTGCTGGGTGAACTTTTTTTGTTATCATGATGTTTGCTATTTGTCTGGTGACAGTTTTTGTTTTGCTACTTCTTCTGTCATGTGTAGCGGAAAGATGAAGGAAGACAACAGGAGAAAGCAACCCAGTGTTCAAAATAGCTCAGAATCAAGGCAGTACTATAAGAAATCACCGTATCGGACGGAACTTGTCTGGCGCTCACTTGCTAAATCGACACAGGTTGGATCTTCGTTGGCGCCAAACTCGTCTTTGCTGTGGGTGAAGTCTGATGGCGTGGGAAATTCTCACCCTGTCCCGCAACACTGACAGACGACTGCTTTTACACTTCGCCGTATCTTCTACCGAGAAGATTGGAGGTAGGTGAGCATCGAGAGGGAAGCCGCGTCTAGGTTACCGAATTAGCAGCAATTACTTCGGCATTTAGGATGTACACCCTGCACACCTTATAATAAGCGCTTCATCTGTGTTCGGAGGCAAACTTTCGGATGACAAAGGCAAGGAAGCTGTGGGTATTATACAATCCACCATAAAAGAACTGGTCATAACGAAAAATTAGAGAAAAAAGCGGCTGACATCGGACGGTTCGCGCGAAGCCGCTTCTATTCGTATTCTTCAGCTGCTCTGTTTAACTGCGCGGGGTTAATATAGCAGTTTAATTATGTCTTTGTCACTGGGCCACTATGTCAATAAGGAAGCTTAAGGACGCACAATGTCCGAGAGCGCAGCAACAAAAAACAAAAAAAATAACGAATAAATAAAATCATTCACAACATTACTGCATCATCGTGTTCCATCCATGGATCCATGCTGACTTATCTAACTAGTCTATGATTTACGGGAATTCTACATGAGTGGCAGGAAAGCCTGTGTAACTGCATGCCCCGGAACACAAACACGACCACGTGACACTAAGTGTGTGTGTGTATGCTCTAGTGATGCAATACGTGGATACGTGGACATAGCTAAAACGAAGCCCGTTACGAAACGTACCATTGCGACGTTAGAAGATTTGTGATCGTTTTCATTCGAGATGGATTACCACTAACCTGTCTAGGAGTAGCGTACTGATCGCCCAACATTGGATTTTGTCCGCCAGGTCTCACCCACGTCTGAACTTAATCGTTCGAGTTTTTTACGCCCAGAAAGACCATAACGTTGCATCAGATAATTGTCAGCGGGTCCAGACGGCTGACGAAACAAACGATTCGGAATCATCAGACATCAGACCAGCTTGGTCATAATCTGCTGCCGTTGCCCTCAGCGCAGCTTTGACATATCGAATTGTGCCAACATTAAATAGCTCGATTTGGCAAAACTCTGCGTCAGACGACCCTAGTCTCATTATTTAATATTGTTTAAAACAATTGGCCTTTATAGGAAAACTATACTAAACCAGGACACAGCGCTATACGCAGCCTGCACGGCGGCCTCTGCTCAGCTTTTCACATGACCTCATTGATCTAGGACATCTGTCGTTGGCTAATAAATCGCTTCTGAAATTGCGAGAGAAACAGCGTCGTATTGTTTTATACCACCGTGCTACATACTCTACTCATAATTAACATATTTCAATGAATACCCACCCCTCAAGGAACACTTTAAAGTACTTTGCAGAGTACAACAAACCGCAATAAAACATTTCATTATATCCAGTAGAGACAATAAGTAGCGATTTTTTGTACGTGTACGTTTCTTCAGTTCTAGGCAATGCTTTATGTTCAGCCACTACTACACGCACTCACCCAATCAATAGGTCGTCTGCGTATGGGCGAATAGCACTACCTAATACAGTCCCATGGCAATCCTGACCCTTTCCTTCTCTGCTACCCTCCCCTTACCTTCAGCTATTAGCGCCTCTACCCTTTTGTCGTCTGTGTTGTATGTGACCGAATAGAAAGCGGCCGACCTAGGCTCTGCGGAACCGACGCTCAATGTCTAGTTTGTTGTGAATTCATGCTGATTCATGCTTGCCATGGGTCCCGGCCCGCTTGCCCCTCTGTATGGCCTTTAACCGTCCCCTTAACAGTGATCATTGTTCTTATTTAGAGCATTTTCGGCTTCCAAGGACTTCTTGAAGGAAGATTACATTTGGAAGTTCGCCTCTTATCAAATCCCACGATCACACTCCACTGAGCTTGTCCGCATGCTGAGTGCAGGCGACCCATCGTATCTAATGTCGCTGATCTCATCGATCTCCCCTATCCCAACTAACCTACCCGTTTTTTGGACTGGGTCATCGGAAATTCGCAGTTTTACATGTAACACCATTTTCGGGCACTCTCCAATTTCTTTCCTTTCAGAACATTATTTCATGACGTTCGATCCATGCCATCTCACCACACCCCTTCCTAATATCTGTTCGGCCGCCCCATCTTCCTATATAACCTCCTCCTGGTACGAGACTCGGCGAAGAAGTGAAAAAGATAACCATCCGGCTAGAGGTATTCTTAAGGGCTGAACTATTTGTCAGAACAAATCTGCTTAGCTAAACCTATCCTGCAACGCAAACATACACATACTTGGTAAGTATACATATAAACGGGCAGTAGGGGTTTAGTCAGAAGGAAGAAAAAAGGGAGGTAATTGAATTCTTAGTAGAACAGCCAAGTTCCATCCGTTAACTGGCCCTGAGCACAGTTTTCAGTTCTCGTTTGAACTTTGCTTTATTGACAACCGCTGCGGGATGCAAGCACTTTCGACCATTCGTTCGCACATCAGAATACAGCAACAGGAATATAGACCGAATGGGCGGTAACTGCGGCATGTCGTCAGGGTTCTCGCCAAAGCAATATGAGTCTCCACAAAAAAAGCGTGGCCCACTCAGACAGTCGTGTCAGGGTTAAACGGCGAGCGATCGCAGCGAGAACAAACATTACATGCGGCAATTTCTCACAGTCGAAAACGGTGCCGGCATAGTCGCTTCAGCCCATCGACGCCACCAAGCATCTGGCCGTCACCGGCCAGACGCTTGGCAGTTTTTGACTACAGCAGAGAGAAGCCACCCGTTAAGGCAGTTAAGGGCCAACCGTAGCAGTGGTTCGAGCTGCAGACCAATACACGCAGCCAGTTGTACTGGCTCTTTGTTGAGAACCCATAGAATAATTCCCGAACAACTCGCGGAACTATAGCCACAACTAAAGCGCGAATATGAGAACGAAACGGGAAGAGGACATATATATATATATATATATAAAGAGGAAGAGGCGAGAGAGAATTCATAGTAACGCATGCAACAGCAGAATAGTAAAAGCCAATATGATAGAAAAAGAAATAGATGGACGCCAGGCAAAATGAGAGACCCAGAGTTATAGACATTATGGCCCACCCCTCACCAGGCAAACGAACGCGGCAAAGGACAAGCCAGGACATAGCTATAATTCACTCGTCGAGTCTGTCTAACTACTTACTTTAGGTGCCTTTTGGCGACACCTTCAACAGCCACAGTTTTCGTCGCCATTGCACCAATACGCGTACGCGACGGCCACCCTACCACTACTCACGGCTGGCCTCCATGCTCCCGTAGGTCGTGAGCTCACTGTGACATCGGGCACCATTTACTAGAGCATGCTGTGGCCACATCAGTGGCCTCTCGCCTTCGCATAGAAGTAACGGACCCTACAGCTACAACCAACTGTGCTGAGCGTCTAGACCCAACAGCAGCAGCAGCAAGAGAAACAGCATTGTACCCCGTAGAAATCGTGCTGAATAAGTCATACGGTCCCTATGGCTGCATCATCGCAACAGGACACTCCTCCTAGAGTTCGCCTTCGCGTCGTCTCTTTTGCTGCCACAGAGCAGGCTATTGGCAATAGTGTAGAAAAATAGAAAACCTAGTAGAACACATAGTAGAAGCGACGAAGGAAAACCGTTCCACAGCAATAAGGATGTAACGTATAAAAGCAGACTGTTGTCAATAATTTATTGGAGTAATACGATAGTGATTGTGGAAAAAAGCGTAAAAATTGGACCAAACCTCAAGCAAAATATAACCAAGACAACTTGTGGATTGCTGTACGCTAAAACGACGTTCAGCTCAAGTTCAATTGATACGTAAGCGGATACGTTAACGATCTCCAGCCATCGCGAGCGGATAAGTGGCGTTTGACTCAAAGTCTGGGCCAATCGAATACAAACAGGATAGATATCCCATAACCCCTGGCCGGTTCGCGATACTTCTCCAACTACTTTGTTGCCAAAGGCAGCCCAAAGCCTGTGCTTGTCGTTTACGTTTGTAGGGAGTAAGATGTGAGTCAGCAATAGGATCCCGCAGGACACCCGGGGACCAGTGGTGGCGGAAATAGTAGCAGCAGTCCTCTTAGTGCCACTGCTTCTTGGCGGGGTTTCTGACCCCCGCCCCGTGCGAAAGAAGGACCTGGTTGTCCTGCGTAGTCCTTTAGTAAGAGCGCGTATCTCTTACCCTCCAATCGCTCCATGAAACTCCCACCTATAATCCTGACAATATGCACACTCGACCCCCGCACAGTAGTCCCCCCATGTTTCATGTCCACAGCGATGGGCCCTCCTCCCTTCCGCTCCGCTCCAACATGTCGGTCTCGTGGTGACGGTGAGTCGAGGAGCATACCAGCGGAGTGAATGGTCCTATCGGTTTGTCCGTTAAATTGATCCTGTGACTGGAGCCAGAGGCGCGCCAGCTGCGATCTAACCATCAGTGCTAGTTATCCTTAAAGAGCTGGTGCTCCTGTTGTTTATATTATTTCGATCTGTGCGAAGTACTCTTCTCGCACGGTGTTTTGTGTCGTGGTGGTTTTAGATTGTGTTGTCATTCTGTTGCGTCGTCTTGCGTTTACCGTTGTAAAATTCGACCTTTGTACACCGCCCTTGTGGCCCCAGTCCGATACCGACGAGTCGATGGGCGCAGGTGTCAACAGGCCCCCGCTGGCCTTAACAACGTGCCCCACGTTCGCCCGGGCCGAGTTAGTCGCCAGCAGTAATAAGGTGTTTCATAGCTACGGTGGAGTCGGCGTCAGCACTATATCGACGAATGTGAGCGACACGGACAGCACTACAGCCGAGGCTTCCTTTACTTTTGCTGCCATCGCTGATCTCATTGCCGCTAGCAAAACTGAAGGTCATCGATGTCTCAATGGGGACTTGCTATAGCCGACAGCATGGTATGGATATATGGAGCACCCAAAATTGAGGTACAATTCGTGCCTATCGGCCGTAACAGGAATTCTTATTTGTTGTTAACATTTATGATGATAATAATGGTGATGCTATTGTTGTTCTAACAATATGGCTCTAGATTTGAACAGACAACTTACTACAGATAATACAATGAGGTACGACTACAGATTTAGTCGACAGTGAGCCCAGCAGAAGTACCGATAGCAGCCGGTTCCTTGACAGTCTGCTCCTGATTACAAGCTGCATATTAATAACGACAGTAACAATAATAATAAAAATATGTATTTGGATCCTAACGAAGTGATTTGGATCGTAGCGCTCGCCTTCATCGTTGCTTTCTTCCTGGCGTTCGGCGTCGGCGCCAATGATGTAGCTAACTCGTTTGGAACTTCGGTGGGATCGAAGGTTCTCACCCTGAAACAGGCCTGTATACTTGCGACAATATTTGAAATTTCCGGTGCATGTCTACTCGGCTATAAGGTGTCGGATACGGTTCGGAAAGGCATCTTCGACATAGCAATATACGAGGATGACGAGAAGACCTTGATGCTAGGCAATCTAGCCGCCCTGTGTGGGTCGGCCTCGTGGAATATTATTGCTACTGCCTTCCGTCTTCCGGTTTCTGGGACTCATTCGATTGTCGGAGCCGTTGTCGGTTTTTCGCTCGTGGCTCGAGGTTTCTCCGGCATTAACTTTCGTGGTCTACTCAAGATTGTCGCATCGTGGTTTATTTCGCCAATTCTGTCGGGTATGCTTTCCGCTGCTATTTTCTACTGCTTGCGTCGTTTTATAATCTTCCGTAAAGATGCCTTAGAAAAAGGCCTTATGTTATTACCGTTTATCTACGGCTTCACGTTATTTGTAAACATATTCTCCCTTATACTGGATGGCCCACCTCTCCTACGCTTCGACGTGATTCCAATTTGGGGGGCAACAATTTTATCCTTGGCCGTTGCGTGCCTCACCGGCGCAGCCGTGCGGAAATGGTACGTCCCATGCCTTCACCGCGAAATACAGCCTGACGAAGAGCAGGTTAAGCCATTAAATCCACCGGAATCAACGTCGCAAGAGGCAAATGGTCAGGAGAAGTTAGGCGGCGTTGATGCCAATAAGAGGAAGGACGAGCAGGACACCGCCACCAAGAATGCGATGGTGTCAAACGGTGAGGTGAAGACAATTTCAGAGAGCGCCAACGCAGTATCCTTTGTAACGATGCCCCCGCCAGTAACAGACGTTAAGTCTGAGCTACTTCTTCAGCCACCGAAGGCACACATCCCGCGTTCAATGCATTCGATGGAGAAGGTTGTCTTTCATGATGTTCCTGAGGAAGAGAAGCCCGAGGTTGCTAGACTTTTCTCGTTTCTTCAGATTCTTACTGCGGTATTCGGATCCTTCGCCCATGGCGGAAACGATGTGGCCAACGCCGTCGGACCGCTAATCGCCGTCTGGCTTATCTACAAGGACGGTACTGTTCAGCAGGTGGCCCCTACGCCGTTCTGGGTACTGTTTTACGGGGGTATCGGCATTAGTGCCGGCCTATGGATTTGGGGCAAGAGGGTTATCCAGACGATTGGAAATGACCTGACGAAGGTGACGCCGACCAACGGGTTCTCAATCGAAATCGGCGCAGCGTCCACCGTGTTGCTAGCATCTAAAATGGGCATACCCATTTCTACGACTCATTGTAAGGTGGGCTCCATAGTGTTTGTGGGTTGTACGCGCAATCAACATAATGTTGACTGGATTCTGTTCCGGGGCATTGTCGCCGCATGGGTACTGACACTACCCATCACAATGGCGCTTACGGCAATCATCATGGCCATTCTACTTAAGATAGCCTAATGACGGAAAAACCTCGCGCCATACTCAATGTCTACGGAAGCTGTTATTGATTGGAAGACACCATTTTAATTCCAAAGTTCCAGCAATGCAAATCAGAGTTCAGGAGGAGCGTATTATACCATCGACGTATTATGTTATACCTAATAAACGCGTAAACAAGATCGGGCATAGGATCAGGCAAATATTTTCCTTCTCATCTGATTTACGCCATCACTAGCATGTATCCAGTGTTCAAGAGATTTTTCGGGACAGATCGCTGTGTAACAGTGGACATTCGACTCACAGAAGAAATGTCCGCAGGAAAAAAGGCAAAAGGTGCGTTCAAATAAAAAACGATAAAAAAACATTTGTTTCGTTAATTGGTCCTCTTTAATGTTCCAGATGATGGTGCTGAAGGCTAGGTTTTGAACTCAGATTTAGGCTACTGCCGCTGTTGAGCATGACTAAAACATTAAGTATATGCATTCAGGAAGCAGCACATTCGGGTCTGCATAGCCCGTCAACTGACACAAATCAGCAAGACAAAGCCTTTGAACAAGAAGCAAGCAGGAACAATAAAGAACACGTATTCAAAACACGCAGCGCGTCTAGAATAAAGAATACACACGTCAGCGGTCATAGATCATTATAGCATAGTACTATTTCTGTCAAACCTCCAGAGAACGTGGCCTCAGAAACCAGCAGATGCAGTAAAGCTCGTAAGAATATCGATAGCCCGCCCGAAAATGAGAAACATACTTCTTTGTACGCAGATATGTATGTTAAGAAAAACATTACAGTTTACTTATTTAACTAAACGAAAGAACAAGGTGACAAGTATCGCAGGCCCCATATATGTAACACGCGAAATAAGATAGTACACACAAATATTCTCACAAACAAAACGGAATAACATCTGATACAATGATCAAGACAATAAAATACAAAGATACATACTAAGTAAATAACTGTGTTGTATTAATTAGAGAGCATTGATGCAGGACGACCGGGTGGCGAGGTCGATAGTAATTATTATTTTCATATACGGAAACCAAATGTTCTATATATATATATATATATATATATATAATGTTGATGACGACTGTATAGGCAAACAATGCAGAGATAAGCCATATTTCCACAAGAAAATTTGAAGGGAAATCGTGACATTGTGCCATTTTGGTGTTGGTGAAAAACTCGGAGACACGTATCGTCACTAGTGGAATATGAGTACTCAGTGAAAATTTACGGCCAAAATCATTTAGATTTCCCTTCATCAGACAAATGTTAGAAGAAACCTATGCGATGAACGCGCAATATTGATTTGATTGACTTTATGCGAAGGACCCATGCAAACAGGACAATAAGGAGCAAAAGCAAATTTGTCACCGAACGATGTTCAGATAAAGAAAAAAGGACAGAAATAGTTGTATAATAATGGCATGAGATGACGTTGCAAAATAGCAATGAGAATACACAGCGACTGTATGGCATTATAACGAAATATGAGAAATATATCGATCAACTGTGTTGTCATTTTAACGGATATGTACATGTGACCAGTGAGAAAAATATCTAAGTGATGTAATAACGATCATCACCAAAGACTCCGAATAAGTGAAAGATAATTATCATAAAACTTATTATTTTAATACTGGCCCTAATATTTCTCTTGGCATTTTAAAATGTCGAAGTATACTATTTAAACGGTATCTGCGGAATGAGGTCGTCAAACAAATTCTAATGGCGTACGGTTAGAGAAGTCTGATGGCTTCGTATCCGTACAGATTTCCTAGAGGGATTTTTACCTATTCATTAGTAGTAATTGTAAGCTCGTTAGATTCAAAGAAATTGATTAGGTTTACTGCGTTTAGCAAAATACAGTTAATACGACTTAACCGTCTTATCCTGTCTTGAAAGTAATAACGGGCCGGATCCTTCCTAGGGGCTGCACGCCTGCCTTTCAACGTAGATCCATCAGTAGGATCTGCCCTCAGAACGTAATTTACGACGAATTGACCTCATCTAGCTTCCTCGGCCTTTGTAGGAAACAACGTGAAACTAAGTGGATAGTCCTTTAAATGGATTGCTGGGTAGTTTTTTTTTAATACGATCTACCGCCTCTTTCGAATATGGTTCTTGACTGTTATTCTTTTATGAAATTTTGCAGGTCATGCATGATTAGTTAATTTTACTCGGCAGTGAAGAAGCGTTACGGTAAAGCTGACTGGTAAGCTCAAGTAGCGAACAAAAATGATTTCTAGCATTTCAGACAAGTGGGCTTAGATCAACAAAGACAAGAACTTACTAGGATACTTCTCAAAGGTCTACGGCCCAGATGATTTTAGCACGAGAGGGTACACATATGATGGATAGTTGACAAAAAGTTTAAAGCATCTATGAGCGAAACAATTATCATCTAGTAACCGTTATTTTGTGTTCGCCTCACCCCCAAGTCGGTCGTGGATAAGTGAGCATCTAGACTGGCGGAGTTTGTTTGTAGTGGTTACTGCGATTGTTCAGAACGCACGCGAACCACATTCGAAATCTACTTTGAAGGATTCTATTCTGAGTAAATTAAGAATCGTAAAAAACGATACTGGCACTACGTAAAGCAGAGTTTAATAGCACCTACCTGTTGAAAGTCCATTCCTATCGTTGATGAGTGCAGCATGATTGTGCACGGGTGTTTCCTGCAACAACACAATGTTAAAACGAACACCAAGGTTAATTGGCTGCTAGATTAGAACATATGATAGAAAACCGCTCACCGATCCATAACCTCCGGCTAAACTTTGCGGCCACAGTAATACAACAAGCGCACGAATTCGGTGCGACGGAACTACAATTACAACCCCTAGGTTTGGGTCTCTATCGTAGTGCGTCCGCTTAAGTAATATCGTGCTAAAAGTGGTAACTATTCCTTTGTTTCAAGAATAGAAACTCTTGACATTCGATGACGAATGTCTCCTTAGAAAAAAAAGGACACAACAATTTTTCAGATTTGATTTCGATAACAAGTGTGCTATTTTATGACCTCGCGACCCAGACTGAGCAACTCTGCGACGATTTCTTTCAGGCTCAGCTTGAGAGAGAAGAGTACTCACGCGTCACAGAATAGTTTCTTTTTCAATTTCCCTTTTCTTCTCGTTGTTGTTGTTGTGAAGGATTTGAATGCATATTGTGGACGGAAGGACTAAATCTATGTAAATATCGTTCATCAGCCCTTGTACTAGGACAACACCAGCGCCGAGTCCGAGCTGGCGGCCCCAATCGAAATTAGTAAAGATACGGGAAAAAGTGTTGCAATTTGCACAAAATATTTCGGAGTACCACGGAGACTTAACTGGGAACGGAAAATACAGTTTAATGTAATGGTAAACTGGACACTAGGGGACTGTTATCGTACCCTGAAAACGCTCTACGGTTCAATAGCCAGAACATATCAGGATTGATACAGCAAAGACGAATAAGCACGGTGAGTTTATTCAGTAGATGCCGGATTGATGCACCTCTTATGATGCTTCATATCTAGGCATCGTTTATCATAAAAGCATTTCCCACTTTCAGGCATACCACGCACGTAGGCTGTAGAAGACGAAAATACAATATGCTGTTGTGGCAATCACTCTTTCATTCGATATTGTGCAAATTTAGTAGGAGAAAACCTAATCCCCCCACAAGCACATGATCTATCGAACACGACAAGACGAAGTGTATGGACAATGTAGTTACGAAAGTAATGCGTATCAGGACATTCCTGGATACCTGGGGAACTGATCAAGCTGGATGGGGTCGCACGGAACACCTCCATTGTGGTCGACGCCTGTAGGCCACAAATTCAAGCTTTTCACATGTACGTCATAGGTAATTGAGCTGTAACAAGTTAGGGAAGTCAGATAGGCACTTCCACTAAAATGCAATGTATTGCCAAAAGAAACCCGTAAAGGTAGGTACAAGGCCGTCAAAATTATATTGCCGTTCTTTCACTTGATTTACAAGCAAAAGGTTGTTACATCATTTACTTCATGTGGCGAAATTTCACACTTAGCTCTACCTGTATATCCATTGAAATTCAGCTGTTTCGTTCATTACAACATTATAGTTATAAGCAAGGAATCCTTACGGGTTAGCGCAATTGGACCAAGATAGGACTGATAATGAGGTGATGCGACAGGGGTAGGATTCGCGAAGGAAACTGCTTCCGCTTACATACAAAGCAATGGGCAACGAAAATCATAGGACACAAACGAGACAGTGCTGAGCATCGACGGTCAGTGATTTTGTAGGCCACCATTTTGTAGATTTTGTAGGATAATGAAAACACTAATCACATAGGGCAATTATCTATGAAACGGTGAGTTCTACAGACACAAAATATACAGGTAGGGGCGCGCTGTCAACAATATGGATTTACATGCAGGCAATTTAGCAACACGAAGCTCTCTCCCTTGAACAAAGACCTGTGACGAAGAGAACGACTTCAAAAGGCTTCGCTCACTAACAGCACGACGTAACTTAGCTTCCTTTTGACGTAACGTGGTGAAGTCTTTGTATCGCAGCTTCGCCTAATCATGCATTGTTGAAACGCACTCCACCAAATAATCGATGCAAACCGCCTGCGGTGTGTCCGTTATGAAAGGATCCGGTTGCGTGACGAAGGCTCGATGTATTAGGCCACTGTGGACTCGGCCTACACTTCCGCGTGATATAGACAAGCAGCTTAGAAAAAGCTAGAGCTACGCAGTCCCATGGACGTCGAGGCAGTCTATAACTAGCCTACTAATGTTCTGCAACGGATCTTCTTCAGGATTTTGTGTTTTTAGCGTTACTTGTATTTGTGACGATTGTCCGGTGATGTGTAGAACCTCCTGCTGTGGTAACGGCCATGGAGGAGGAGCCTGAATCGCTCCATCCTTCTAGCAGATGCTATTGGTAAAGGTCTGACAGCATGCTCCATTCGTGCGGTAATACAGAGGATAATAGGGGGACAGCATCGAAATCGCGCTATTAGCATTCTGTAGTTGTAATAACTCTCACTATCGAGATATCCATGCCAAACGTCAAAGCCAACACATTTTCAATAGGTTTTCTATCGATGGTTTTTAATGTATAGCATCCTCTAGATCGTACCCTTATCTAACTTATGTATATCAATTTTAGATAATTTAAGAATAAACATACCTAAAAGCATGCCTAGAATAAACTACGGTGAAAAACGTTTGTCTTATGCAAAAAAATCTTACTGGAATAACCAACTGTTATCGCCATTTACTAACGTTTTTAGCCCAGCTAAAGGCTAGGGTAAATTTCGGATCAACTCGATTATTCCCAAGCATGTCGCTGTATATATATATATATATATATATATATATGCCGCTGATGAAAAGTATAGGATGTCTAAAAATATAGAATAAATAGAGACATGAAAATTTTCATTGTCACTGATTTACCATTAACGTACTCATGTTATATGGAACATCGGAGTGTTCTGTTTTCATTTTACCCATCATATCGTATCACAAATACTGCAGAAGCCTTTCCACTGTTTTCAGTGGCCTTATAAAGCCAAATTTAAAGGCTTTCGAAAAAGCGGCACAAACTCACCATGAGAGCGCCGTCGCAGCCTGACACTCTGAATGAAAACATGAGTGCCACAGTGATAAATAGTGGCGAAATAGTGCCTCTCGAGCTCGCTAATTCAATGTAAACATGTTTCTTCTAGACGCTTTGATTCGTATAGGCTACTTTTATGCGTCAGTAGTTGCCAGTGCTGCCGCTGTAACGAGTCAACGGATGTTGCCTTCGCGCTAAGTTAACTTCCACATGATCAAATAGAAAAAATGGCAGAAGGACACACTCTGCATCGAAGATCCTGCGGGGAAAGAAAAGCGATTTGATAGTATTCCTACTGAATGTAGAGCGCAGAGCCTCACGTTCTCCCCGCTGCCAAAATCAATATTGATATTTGACGTACTTGGCATCATTGCCGTCCCTCTGCCTTCGACTATTTCCCTTTAGTTATCTGTATCCATCAGAGCTAAATCAGAGGGAACTTTAGGCGAAAAACGTGTAAATTAAATTGGCCGTATAGCACCGATACACGTACATGTGAAACGATTCATAGTGAAAGTAATCGATTTGAGGAAATCAAACGAGAAAGAAGAATCTTCTTAATTCAAATTTCATGTTTCCCTCATTGGTTCAAAATGACGAGCTTATTCCTTAAGTACGGAAAGCTGCTCCTTAATCAAGAGGTTACTGAGTAGTCGATGAATGCACGTAACGTTCCAGTACTGATAGAACGCTTCGATAGATGGCAACATACGACATTCGGCAATTTCTCTCCATTCCGCAGTCCTAGTTTTACTGATACTATCGAGTCTTTGCGATTAGGGATGAACTAGTCTATTTCATAGTATCTTTCTCAATATTTCCTAAACGAGTGGTTTTTAAAATTGATTACTAGAGAAACAGGTAATTATTATTATTATTATTATAACTGCAAGTATATCTCTTGGGCCTAATAACTAACATGTCGGCTAAGAATCTTAACGTCGTCCAAATCTTTGTTGATATAAATAAGTTAAGTAGAGAAATATTCGCAAAACAACGCTATCTCTGATAAAATTGTGTTTCCGAACTCCCTGCACCTAAGGGTATGACCATGATCTTGATCAGTCCACACAGGATGTACGTATTTTACATGGTACAGCCAATCGCCCCCAGGGCTAGCCAGCGATAATGATTTCAAATCCGTTAATGAATTTAATAATGGTATTCAGATCGAATATTATCGACACTATTTCTAAGATAATCTGTAGCGTGCTTGTTTATCTGATATCTGACAATTTTATTAGGCTTCTGCTTAAGCTAACCATTGTCAACTAAAGGCCTCGCGCGGAAGGCATGCATCGTGCAGGCGGGTGCAATAGTGGTTACGTAAAACTTCTCACCGGGTCCTCTCCAATTCTCTAAATATATAAGTAAGGCAGCTGGGTTATGCCTATGTGTAAATCATGCTAACCAGCCATCAAGAATCTTTAGTACTAGCAATTCTAGTTCGATTAACCGGTCCTTGATGCCAACAAAGACATCAATACTATGCATTGGTAATACAATTATAACACCAATACAGTTCGTTGAAGACGAACGAAACGAAACGAAACGAAACGAAACGAGCACGATTTCAATAGATTCAATGGCATAATGAACAAAGTTAGCGTTATAAATCCTTTGTAAGTCATAGAAATTACATGATCGCGCGTTTGTCGTAAGGATTTTCAACTACTTTTTTAGATTTTTATTTCCATAGCCATCCATAGATTTCCAATCGCATTCAGAGGTGTTTAAGCACAGCATTGGTGTCGTGCATTCGTGGACCTGCAGGCACAACGCTACACAATCGCAGGTATAAAACACCCTCTTCTGTGCACGTATTGGTCCTGTGCACAAGTTACAACCTCACCACATGACGCTCGATGCTTCATGTATATATATATATATATATGGTGTCAAAAAACGTATACGCTGTTTAGCGGTTTTTGAATATTTTTTTTTAGGGTGTAATACATTAGAAATAATAATAAGTGGACCATTAATTTTTGAACCAAAATAGTTTATCGGAAAATGATACTAGAAGTATAGAAATATAGCAGGAGTACGCGACAGTTAATCGGATAAAGGATGGACAGAACTGTTCAAGGTGTTCATAGACAACGTTCGAAAAATCAATGAGCCAAAGAAGAGTGCTAGAAATTTATCATCAAAAATCCGTGACATAATCAAATTGTGAGCTTGACGTCAGTAAATTAAGTATCTACCGCTTTTTACAGCGTTATAAATGGGGCACTTACATTCCAACCAGACGCTATAAATCAAGATAATCCGGACCAAATGAAGCCGTTTTGTAACTGTTACTTGGAAAGAATGAACAAGATACAACGTTTTCGAAACAGATCGTTTGGAGCTATTAATCGATGTAAACCAATTTAACTCCACGCAATGTTACGCAAGTACTATCTAGGAGAAACAACAATGAACTGTAAGATATAATTTTTTTCATAGTATAAATACCAGTATCGATTATTTTAAGGGTCTGTCATAGCACGCGTTCGAGTGGGCCTCAATGAAGACGGAGAGTAATTTTTATTCGTATTATATGAGTTTCAGCTAAACGATAAAAGCATATACACACACACGTTATTATTGTGGTATACGTATAGAAGAGCAACCCTACAGGCTGGACGAGGAGGACCCATGGAGTACCTTATCCTTTTTTATACCTGATGCCAATGAGCCTTCCTTGTGGTGATACCTTGAGATAACGCCACAAAGCTGATGACATTGAAACATTTCAATGTCGCAGTTGAGTGAGCATGCGCTACGGCAGTAAATCAAATGTTCGTTGCCAAGTGTGAATCAAGAGTCCACTATTATCAATAGCGTTTACCTGAAACGATAATAATTTTAGGAATATGTGGCAGAAAGAGAAGTACATTCTGCATACAATATCGTCAAAAAAAAACCCACGACCATTTTAAAGCTAAAATTTTAAAATAATAGTAGTAAGATGAGTATGCACCATGTTAATCGATAACTCTGTACCACTTTTATGATGACACCGTAACATGTCCACTGTAGAATTTCTGTGCTTTCAGGCCGAAAAGTTGTGGAAAGTGACTTTTGCGTTCTTACATTGATTCTAAACACCACCAAGGGAGCTGTGCGAAAAGCCAGGCAGGTGATAGTCTAATGATGCAAGGCCTGGCCTATACGGCGGATGCATGAAAACTTCCCATTTGAATTCTGTCAATTATTTCCCAGATAGCTACAGATGCACGCGGTCTAGTATTGTGACAATAAGAACAACGCCTCGTCTGGTCACTATTTTCGCATGGTTGATTTCTTTCAATGACTTGTTATTTTGTTAAGTGTTAACAATAGCAGTCGAAATCAATTGTTTTGCTAGGTGGCAGCAGCAGCAGCAGCAGCAGCGACAAATAATGCACGATTCCTTTCCAATTTTACCAAACCTTCTTTGGTGCCAGTCCGAGCTTCTTGTGTGTAGAGTATGTTTTTTTTTACTTACACATTTTTAATCAGTCGTTTATCATTCGTAATGAGCCGTCTTATGGCTCGCTTTGATTGCGTTTCTATGAGGTTTCACAGACGGAAATACGATCGAGCAAACTCGTTTTCGTCAATTCGTGTGTCGTTCAAAGATCGGGTTTTTTTTTGCAGCCAGCTTTGGTTAAATAAGTTCAAACTGTTCAGTGGTGGATTTTTAATTGTTCGTCATATTACGGTTACTCACGGCTCATTCCTACTTAACTTTCATGACAATTTCATCATCTATTTCCGTAATTCGTCAATGATTACGAGGAGCATCTTTTGCCGTAAAAGTTGCAGAGCTATTTTTGTGGGCTGTTTTTTTTTCCCGATAACACGTCTTGCCCGTAAAGAGCGTACAAATATTTTATGGACCTAGCCAGCATTTGCGCCTTTATCGCTCCATCTTCAGTCTGAATAAAATCGTTGTAACAATTATACCATATCCTCTGCTGTCAAATCTCAGCTCTCAAATGATGCTAACTCCGGCCCGACGCCATTCACATTGCTTAAAATACCTTATTTTAAAGCGATTAAATAAAAGAGGTCAATACTTTTCTGACAACTATATATTGCTTTTAAATACTGCGTTCTTCTTGCTTGACGTCGCTCTGTGTACTTTGTGACAGTTAAACCATTTATTGTTTATACTTTTTTATGTTTCGAGTTTTACGTCCGGTATCGCCCCTAGGCATTCCATCAGACAGACGGCTGGTTCCCAGCACGAAACGAAGTCTGTCCATGCCCTTCGGGTTCGAATATTGACCACGACGTGTCTCTAAGGTTACGAGGCGAACACCTTACCCAATAAGCTATCGTGGGGATGGTTGTTTATATCTAGAGTAAGCGAAGTAGACATCTAAATGAACTTTTTTTGTCAATTCATTTACTGCAGGCAAGTTTCATTTTGCTGATGACACCCACGTCGACTTCGATTTCATGATTTTAAAATCGTGTAGATGAAAAAAACGGCCTATACGTTTTCGATGACCCAATTGTCTTATATACAAAGTTTAAAATTCTAAAACATATCATACATAAATTCGCAATGATCTGATGTAACACACTATTTTGAAGGCCATCCATACATGCCCCGGCTAGCATCGCCGCAAAAACAAATTACGTCTTTTGAGCCATTATCTCCGTCGTTTGCTCGCTTTTATACCCGTCGTCGCTGCAGTCGTCTTTATGCGCTAAAAACACGAATTCAAAATAATACAACACAAGGTTGAAGGTGCCATGATAAATACACGCGGAAGTGACGGCGTCACAACCTTCTGCCAGCCGTACAACAAAGTCCTGTCAACATAAATTTGACAGGCAAATGCTTACACGAACGTATGGATTGACGGAGCGTCTCCCAGCAGTGGCAAAGGGAAGTCGTCCTGTTCACGCTCGTTTATGAACACATTACAAATGTTCGAACTATATGCAGCGGCATAAGCGGCAAGGCAAAATGCCGTGGCCGTAGCGACAGTGGCGGCTGGAGCCGTTGAGATTTATGCCTGCAAATTTACGTCTGTGGCCTGTGAGCATAGCAAGAGGAAGCTGTAGGTCACTTTTACGCTTCCTTCGTACGTTTCTCAAGAAGCAGTCGTACCGCGGCGGCCGCAAAGCGATGCCGAGAGGTTAACAACGAGAGCTGCTCATCTCAAGGACAACAAAAGCGAATCTTATTGCTTCTGTTTAGCTTCTCGAAGCCAGCGTCATACGCCAATGTCGGAAGAAATCACTGCTGTTATTACTACTACTATGATTAAGTACCACGAACTACTGCTGCAGTTTTCGCAGTCGTATAGGCACCATGTATGGGCATAACGATAGGAAAATTGAATCGGCCTAATAACCTGTACGCCGCGGCTGTGGAGTGACAATCATGGCTGATAGGCACGCGTATCGCACAGCGCCCCCTAGCAGTGACTTAGTCGGTCGCCAGTGACATGCGACATAAATGACGATCAACAGTGTCTTTCAGCTCTAATGCAAGTTGACTATGCACTACGCAATAGAAAAGGGTAATATCCTATCAAACTGTCGCCAATTAATCTGTTTATCTTCTTCATGAGGTTACGTAGAGCTCGGAATACTGTGCGCGTAAAAAACAAAAAAAAACTACTAAATCTTAGATTGATAAGGCTCTGGGGTGAGTGACATGGCGTATATACATATTTTTTTTAACATTTACGTGGTTGTACCCACAGAGTGCCGAAGAGAAACACTAGCTTCAGCTGAACTTACGTGGCGTCAGACCCAAACGCTTCACGAGACTCTGATATACAGCGAAACACCGCGGTGGTTTCGAACCTTGTACAATCGAATTATAGCTATTGGGAAAAACTACTGTTTAATGCAGTAACCAAGCTTTACAAACAGATCGCCACCGCTCTTAGATGTCATATTTTTTAGCCACCGACTGAAAGTAGAAACCGCTGAAGAAGCGGACGGAAAACATCCTAGAGATTAACGGCGATATGTTGATTTGAAGAGATAGCATCAGTTACTTTTCCTACAGCGAATACATAATGGACATGAAAGGACGTTAAGGGACAAAGGATACAAAGTAGATAGGCATGTGCCGAAAAAGGGATGGCTCTGCCATGCGCATGATCGAATTAAGGCTACTGCGAAGACGGTATCTGTGGCTCCTGTAGTGACGCAGACCCTGGAAAATTTTTTCGTCAACTTTCTGTTTCACTTTTATCTGTCTAATATATGAAACGGTATATATGATACGTGTGGCTGTCGTAAGTTGTTAAAACCGTTTCAAACAAGTGCATGTGTTATTATGTTAAATAAAATAAACATGACAAAAAAATCCGACATGAATTGATTACAAACACTTTTCTTTTCGAGCATGGTTTGCATGTAAAAACGTGTAAACTCTAACGTGTAAAAAGATCTCGAATTGTGGAGTTTTATATACCACCTTAATAGACATGTAATAGACTTTTGTACTAGACATCACACCCTCCATTGAGATATACTACACAACCTGTGTGATTCAATAAACACAGATTGAAGTTTTTGAAATAAGTGGCTCTTACATGTGACAAAAGAGCTAAATGTGCGGCTGATCATAATAACGTCAATAGTGTATTAACAGTCTTAATCTTATCTGGGTTTGATACGATGTCAACGTCATTTCAGGCAACTTAAGTCACTATATAAACAAAAAAAAAAAATCTTTGTTTACTGTCAATTTGCATAGACTCATTACGACCCTCACATGTGCCATCTGTATCGCTTCTATTAGGCCCTGATGATACAAAGAGAATGCTACCAAAGCGATGTATCTCACACAGTGTTATCTATACACATATTTATTAGTGGGTTGAAATCTCGGTGAAATCAAGTTCAGCCGTCAGGATTGAGCCTTCCATTCATCGATCTACGTTAGAAAGGCCGCTTTGTTGAGCTTAATCGTTGATATTACAGAAACTCTTTTGAAAAAGGCCAATCCTATGGACACACTACAAACGGCGCGTATGACGATCGAGTAAGACACGATCGCATGTACTCGAACGCAAGAAAAAAGATGCGGAGGAGATATAGAATACGTATCTTCTTCTTTATCTTGAGCTTTTCGTAAATCTTCCTTGAATAGCTTCAATAGGCATCGAAACGGACAATCGTCCCTAGCGATCGCAGAGCTTTCACAATCTACAAAGTAATGCTAGATGAAAGCACGTTATACTAACGCTAAGATCGTCGTACTGCGAATAGACTTTGGAGCGATGAAAAGAAGCATGGTAGCTCATTTGTAAAGCGACGGCATGTGTCGGTTAAATACTAAATATAACGTACCAGCACGCCGAATTGCATCTGGAATTTGCGCGGCACGTAATTAAATTCTAGCGGCTAGACAAAAACGATTGAAAGATCTAATAGCCAGAACCTCTTCCCATCCGAAATAAGAGCGCAGCCTAACATACATTTAGAGTATTTACAGAATACCAATTTAGAATTATTAAAAGTCTCTATACAACGTAAAGTTATATTTGCTTTAGTCATACTTGACTTTCTAGAGAATATCACCACGGGCGTTAGCTGAGCATCAGTGCTACTCTTAGCGTTCATGGTACCTTAGGAAACGATTCCCTGTTACGGAAAAGGTTCTATGCAAATGAGCTTTTCCCGTAGAGACATTTGTATAGGCGTACTCGTATGACCCCTACGAAGAACAAAATTTCCAGTCGAGTTACTTGAAGCAATCTGGGCAATATACGCTGGAACCCATAGGAAAAAAACATGCCCCAAAAAATTTTACAACGATCAAAGTAGATCGTTAGAACTATAGAAACTATTTCAGCAGCGGCAGCCCCTGGAAAGTTGCAGAAAGAATTTCTCTAGGGGCCTAATTTCCCTCGTATCTGGTTAATGGAACGCCGTATGTTGTACTCTGCATATCCCAAATTTACGTCAGAACTACTTAAAAGGACCGATACGATTAAATCAAAAAACTTCCCACTTCAGTTCCTAATTCCTATTAAAAAATAAGTCGCTATTACGTATGGGAAGCTCATTGGTGTTTAGCTCTACCTGGATTGTCAATCCTGCTTGTTGATATGGTGAACATGGAATTCGGGACAAGCTAATATCAGCTTTCTTTAATATAATCAGTGTTACATTATACAGCTTTATACACAACCACGATTATCCATTATAGGCGTCGTTTGTTGGTATTTATGCAGATCGCGTTAGCTTCAAGGCACGGTAAACAATTTGGCCTGGTCAGAGAGGGTTCCTCAAGCGTGGCCTAACTGGGTCGCGTCATCACCATCGTCTGCAATGAAGTCGTTTACAGATGCAAGCTATGCGTTGGCGTTTGTCGCAGCAGCTGCACGCTTGAAGCTAAAGGTTCCATCCAAGCGATCTAACCAAATTGGCGTTTTTACGTTTGGCGCACTGAAAGGAGCTAGAGGGTGAAATGGCGTCCCAGGCGAACAATGCATCAAATTATTTTCTTAGGTTTTAACGTTTATTTTTGTTAATTATGTTGTTCTACATTATCTTCCGTGTCTTGCCATTGCATACGATAATAAAATTTCTGTTCATACAAAATAAACTTACAGCCTATTCGGCTGTACAGTACATATACGCAGGAACGTAGACAATTTTACGCCCGAACTTAAATCAGACGCAAGCTATCTCACTCAAATCGTAGACTTTACACAGTCTGTAACGAAATAGGCGCAAGTTGTTTGCGAGCAAATTCACACCAGCTTTCGTACGGGGTGTGCATTATGTATATAAACAAAATGCAGGTTCAAATCCATTTTCATACGTTTCACAATTACGGTAGTCACAATGTTTTGCAATGTTTTTAGCGTATTATTCATTAACACGTGTGTATGTTCTAAAAAGTGTCTGTCAACATACAACTTCATTGTAAAAATTATATAATCTGTTATTTCTGCTCTTTCTTATCGTTCGGGTGGGAATGTTTGTACTCGGTTACTTTCGTAGAAACCAGTTAAATGACCCTTTAGCCTGGGAATGTTTATCTTTTAATAGAGCTTACTTGCTTGCTTGCTTGTTGTTGTTATAGTCAACAACAGTAAGCAAAATCCTTCGAAAAATCTCATGCAACGAACCCATTTTACACACATATAAGGTCGCAACAGGAGGCCCCGATAGAACCTCTTATATACCTTACTAAGTCTTTTTTTCATTCGACGCAACGACCATATGAATGATTGACGCCAATCTAGTCAGAAACATTATCCACGGTAGGCATTGATTCAATTGAAGTTTATGTTGCCTCACCTAGGATGTAATGTTTTCTAGGTGCCTTTCACATGCAGGTATTATAAAATTTAGTAAGTTTGTGTACTCATCTGTCTCAAAGGGGTTTTGTCAAGTTATTTTTCAAACTGGATCAAACAGATAGTATAGAAAACGCTCTAATTTATGTTAATTAAATAAGCTAATTATCACTAGTTTTTAGCAAGTAGGGTATATCACATCTAATAATGCGTGACGTAATTAAAGACTGAATAAAATTTTAAAAAATTATTACATTTAAGCTAACGAGCCTGAATAGACGAGGTACCCAACTAAGAGGGCTTCATTGCATTATTCGGCAAAGGTACCTTACTGGACAGACAGTTCTGCTAACTGAATAAAAAGAAGGTAGGTTTGAACGTGGTATACCCCAGCACCACTTCGCACCGAATTTGGTTGACGGCTATAACGAGCTCACCGTAACTTATGTCAAGTTCACCTTAAAAATTCATGCCTTTGTCGACCAGCGTCTAGAAGACAAAGCGGAAATGTAACGCAATAGAGAATCACCTGACAAGAGCCACAAAATCTGGTACGGTAATTATAGAAGTCACAATAGTGGACGAGAATAAACTTAAACCGCTCTACGTGTTGGAATATTTGCCACATGTAAGTTCGCTAGACGGACGGTTAATTGCAGAAAGACTTGTAATAATTTTTTAATATTTAGATCAGCCGTACAAACTGCTTATGTTTATAGTGAAGGAGATATTGACTTTTGCTGCTTAAGACGATTGCCTAGCTACGCTTAAAGGCAACAAAGGTTCTTTCTACACAACGGATATAAACCCAACAGTGCTGCACGAATAATTTTACCGCTCATTGTAGAAGCTTATTTTTTTTTTACAAACGCCGTCAGCCAGGGATGGGCATCGTTGATCGGTAATCGCCATATTACTTCGTAATGGCCGCGTCTAAAAAAATTGCAACCCTAATTATAATATTCCTTGTATTACCATTAACATCGTAATACAAACAACAGCGAAGATATTAACACGACTGATATTGTCTGGTCTTTTTTCTTAGTAAACGAAAACATCTTGTAAATATAATGCTTGGAAATACGTTCGATCAATTGTGTAATATCCTCTTTGGAATTTTGTTCTTCATACTAGATCTCGTGGCAAAATAAAATAGATAAAATCCAACTCTTTGTCCACGTTTCGACGCAGTTTGTATAGCCGCCTGCCAGCGTCGCCAGCCCAACTACAATTTTCAGTTTCGAATTTCGTTGAAAAATACAGAAAGGAAACTATAAAAAATAGCAACGGGCGACCCAACGGTTCGCGGAGGGTGGATTCCATACAAGCAGAAATGCGGCCATTTCCGATTTTGTCCTTCCTTGAGGACCAAATACATCCTTACGTCTATGCCACGAGCGAAAATAACGAGTGGATGAATTTTTTAACGCTTACTGTTTTCCAGCAGAATAGGACAAAATGCATTTGTCCTTGTCGTAAATATAAAAAAAAAGTCTATACATATATATAGCGCATAATATTGTTATGTGATCTATGTAACGGCTAGAGGCTCGTTCCAGCTGTGGTACACCATCAAGGAGAAGTGATGGCTTGATATATTTATTTGCTAGTAGTTTATGAGAATTTATAATCAAAAACCACTGGAAGGAATTAATCTAGGAACATTCTCTATGTATCGTAATCGCCGTAACGCATCCATCATGCGTACGTCGCAGGACCTCGCGTGCGCGATCGTCGCGTGGTAAACTGTAAGGATACACTATTCTGTATGGAGACATGTCTACGTGTCATCAAAATCGCAAAATTAATCTATGGCTGCGATTCATCTACAACTGAATTAGTTTCTTCGCTTGCAAAATGAGCGTAGTGCGACACCCATATATATACCAGAGCATCGCCATACGAATGCTAAGGTTAATTTAGGCTAATATACCATAAAAGACTATCGGGCCGTGATCCAAGGCCGACTAGATTACGCAGCTTTCCATCACTCCAGTTGATGACAGTTCTACTTTCGAAACAAATTTATAGTTTCCAAACGTTTCGCATCGTTTTGCAGATCCGATACAATATTTTCCCTAACAAAACAATGGCACTCCCTACAAATCTGGACAGTTAACGTTTCGTGTAACTTACGTACTATCCACCCGCGCAGACCACTGTTACTTCGCTGTCCGACACCTTTTTTTTCGGCAGAGGGAAGCGTACAGGTTTATGCAAATTCAGACGTATCTCGGCAGGACCACAAGTGAGCATGCAGGTCCGAGCGTCCACAACTTTGCCACTCAACATTACTATCTGCACGAAACGATCATTGCGCACGGGCCCTAGATGCCCTCATTCAACATTCTGACTCGAGGGTACATCTTATGGTCGAATGCCATGCGATCTGTTCTCCTCGGCGATACCTTAGAGCGTTCAATGTCAGTTGCTTACACATCCGTAGATGAGGGGATCTTTTGCCGTAGAACAATATGCGTTCAATCAAAATCGTGAAGTACGCTCATATTTTGCTTATGTATCTGTGTGTTCATCCGTCTGTGTAATTACGTAACTCAAGAACTTGATAAGGTTAATGCTGAAGGCGTAAGGACAGGAAACGCTATGCAGGAATGAAAACAAGTTCGTTTACGTAACACGCCTATATAGTTGTGGCAATATCTAAGTGACCTTACTTCTATTTTGCCGAAATTGATCGGTCACTGAGGTGTACGACAAACAGAATTCAGAAGAAGTTGTCTGTAGGGAGCTAACGTAGGAGGTTAGTGTAAAGTTAAAAAAGAACGTAAATAAACGTTTCTCTATATGCAGTATATTCCTTTAATATCCATAACCGCTAGTCAAGAGAAAGCTACATTTCGGGCTGTTACTGTCGGAGTGCATCGACCGCCATATCGTATCGTGCCATCTTATCGAGCCATTTCAAAGAACGACAAAATGTTCGCACCATCACTGGCATTATTCATTTTACGAGTTATATAGAAGATAAGTAATTATCGATTAGTTTATCAGAAGCTAAGACTAGGTCGGAACTTGTGCTAAGCCTGAGCTGAAGGGTTTTACTGAGCGAACTGATGATCGATGTGCTCAGGGTATACGTGATATAGAAGGAGTTAATGAAATCTCATCATAGATACAACATTGGCGAGTAGCATTATTGAGATAAGTACTGATCACCCAGAACGGTGCTGCAGAATGGTCACTTTGCAATCGAACGCTAGCTATAGAACTAATCCAGAAAAAGAAGCGGATAAATAATCATATATTTATGTACGAGTATCTGTGAGCAGTTCGTGTGCCACTTTGACTGCACAAGCCAAGATAAGATATTTGTCTAGAAGCTTTAGTTTTGTGTGCCAATGAAGTTATAAAACAAAACCTAAAATATTTTCAAGGCTATTTACTTTCGGACAAATACATCAACGTATGTTTCGACGAAAACACAAGAGTTCACTTAACGCATTCACGGAATTTACGTCAAAACGAATCGGAACTATTTAAGAATTGAAAGCGATTTAACATTTTATGCTACCGTCACCACTAGATGCGCGAAAATATCACGCGTTTCAACTCCTTTGGGGGGTTTTCGAACATCTTCCCTGTACATCATCGTTACGTGTTTGCTATCGGGATTGATCGAGGACAAATGTCAACTCCGTAGACATGAACTTAACGTATCTCGCAAATCTAGTATCCAGCAACAGCGCAGAGCTACGAGACGATCGTCGATCAATTGAAAATCACAAAAACGGGACACCAATAATGGTGGCAAAGCGCATATGTTCACAGAGCCGAACGACGGCCGCGCCCACTGGAGCTAGCAGACGAAACGGGAAGAAAAGTGAGGTACCCGTTATAACGGAGCAAAACAACAATCGTTTAGTCTTATGAAGTTCTCTCTGTCTCTCGTTGGACATCTCTATTGATTCATTTTCGGTGCTTTATGGCAGCTACTACCGAACTAACTGCAAAGTTGAAAAGAAAAAAAAAAACTGAGTCTAGGGAAGAGAAATAGATTTCTCTTCTCGAAGAGGGTTCGATTTTTACCAATCAGCGAAAAATAAGTCGTCGTTAATTGTTTTGATTAATACACAAATCTCTGTCTCTGCTTGAGTTAGACGGGATGAGTGATTGTCTGAGGTAAAAATCTACATAACGCTTGTGTAGAGATGCTTTTCTGCTGTGCTAATATATTTATACGGATATACACAGAGACGTTTTTAAGGTGCAATTAAATAAGGAAGCGTACTGCTATACCCAACAGTATCTATAAAACGAGTATTTCAATAGATCCGCTTGTAAAAACATTTAAGATCGAAGAACTGGCAATAATTCATGGTAAACTAGAATACTTACTGTTGGCAATCTATCAACGAAATATATCTAACAAGCATATCATAACATC